>NW_019213050.1:0-14150 GCF_002532875.2 Varroa jacobsoni | reverse complement strand
ACGACGACGACGTACAAGAACAACTTCAGGGTACTAGACGCGCCGAAGAAACACAAACGAGGGAAAGCGAAATGGAGCTAGATAGAAATATAGTACATGTGACAGTGCACGTACACGCCCAAATGCTTCGACAATAGAGCTAGAAAAATTAGGGGACACATGGGCTGCCAGGCAGGCCTGGCGGCAGGCGGGGGAACACAGCGCGACCTTCAGCGTGTATTGCCGGGGCGGGGAAGAATTAGAATCGTAAGAAATCAGCTTACCCCTGCTTGCTTCCTGATTGAGCGGGAAGGACTGATAGTAAATAGGTCTAAATGGCTTGGATAGCTAAGACGGAGTTAAACTGAGCGTTTTTCATTTCCCTGGAACTTCATCCTGGCACGACCGCCAGCTTGTTCTGGAAATGACAACGCACATATATTTCTGTGCGTGTATGTGCGCGCGTTTGCTTATAAAACAAGCTAGGCAGCTGGGGAACGAGAAGATGGCGATGGGAGGTCTGAAAAAAGTGTCATCGCTCTGAGGTGATGACAAAACTGGCCCCGTATCCATACGTACAGGTAATAGCAATGGTAGTTAGATTGTGGCGATGACGCTGACTGTAGTGGAGGTCGGCCAAGTTGACTTTCACCCAGTCTAAGCCAACAATCTGTTGCAACAAAAAATTAACTGAGGCATTTTGAGGCGCTTGCCGTCTTCTCAAAAACTCGATAATATTCCAAGGAGAACAGGGCAGTTCGCCAACATCGTCTGAGTGAATCAAGTGCGGAAACGAAAGTCGACGAACGCACGCAATATACGCGTGATATACGCCGTGACACGCGCATACATTCATAGAACTTAGACGAAAAATTACATCGGAGACCTAAAAAAGAACAGCAAGTGAAACATGCGCACGGATGAGAAAGAGATTTTACCTAACACGAGACAAGCGAATATATACATAAAAATCGTCCAGTAACATAAAAGCAATGAGGTGAGCGTTCGACATGCGTTGACGACAATGGTAACGCTGGCAACGATTGGTAACGGACAAAAACTAACGCTTACAGAGACCTGACATGTGGCGGCCTAGCTAATGGTCAGTAACAGCGTAATGCGTTTTTCCTAATCATCAACCAATCCAGATCCTGAAATACCAACCCAGTGAAATAACTATAACTTTCCTTTTGCATTTTCCTTTATCGCAGAGTGAGAAAATATTCAGGAAGTCTGAGTCGATTTGTTCTATCCTAGAATACTAGCTCACCTATGGAAATAGTGTACTACTACATTATTTCCATATAGATCATATTCGCGTCGGACGATCTCTCAACATAATGCTAACGCTACTTGTCATACCTCTTGAAACATAGCAAATACATGACATACAAATACGGTGTCAAGCCATCATTAAATCGATAACACTACACCGAAAACGTTAAAAACGTTTTACACTATGTTACCCTTAGAGTAACGGCGACAGATCGCTGTTTCGTCTCACTAATTCCTAATTAGCATATGGCAATAAGACAAAATCTATGGTGTTAACTGTATAAAAAAAAAGCTGCTATTTCCCGAATGATACGTGTGACCTTTTTTGACTGTCAGCACTTGCTACACTTTCGCTACGTTCTCTTCTATTATAATAGTCGCCGAAGCTATCCGATGTTTTTCTTTGGGGCATTTCTGCTATTGCAATACGCTTAAAGCGTCAACTAATGTTGATACGTCGACATTCCTGATATATCCCGCATTGTCAAGTCACTTTCATTTGTCATTTTGCAGCCCCTAGATCCTCCATTGCGACAACGCTATTTTCCATGCACCCATCGATACGCAACCAATATATATGGTCATACATGGCGTACCGATAGTAGATCGTTCATAGAGAAAGCCGTGCGATCAGGCGTCCAGAAATAGCAGCATTAGCATGAATCTTTGTTGTTGTAGCACCTGCCATCATATTACATGTTGATTACGTACATATTTGTGTATTATATTGCGTGTACTACGATATTTGAACATACTATTATTATATGTACTACTAGAATAATAGTGGCAGCGTTCCGGACACCGTAATGACAGCCTATTCAAGTCCTGTTAGCAACCGTTGTTATTAGCCGTTGTTGTTGTTGTTGTAACTTATGTTCTGCCTATTACAGTTACTACTTCCCTTCCCATAGCATTGCCTAGGCACAGGCGGTGGCAACGGCAGCAGCAGACTTGTTCTGCTGTTATCATCGCTCGCTGACTTTTCGTTGCTGGGTTGCATGGCTGGGCGGTTAGGCGACTGGGCCGTCTGTGTGTGTGCGCGCGCGTGTACATGTCGACGTGTCGCTCATGCTGTTCTTACTGATCTTGCCGATGCTGCTATGTAATTGGGTGCGTATGTGTGTGCGCGATAGCAATAGAGGAACAAGGTCATCAGAAGTCCAAGGCTGCTGCCATTGCAGCTGTAACCGCCGCTGCCGCGTCTTCCGTCTGGGTTTGCCGCTGGTTCTTCATCAGTCGCCATCGCTTCATCGGAGACCAGTCCGGTCGGCCGGCCGGCTAAACGGACGGACGTGGCAGCCCACTTCGTCGGGCTTCGCAGACGCCTTCCCCCGTCGGCAGAAATCGTAGCTGCACCATCACGAACGGCAGCAACAATTGCGGGACCAGCGGTTCTTTGACAATCTGTCTCTCGATTCGGTGCTGTCACTGAGTCGACCAGTCGCTGGGTATGTGTTTATGTCCATCCGTTCTGTCTGATGGCGCAGCTGCTGCTCGCACAGCAGCGGCAGCTGCCGTCAACGCTTTCTCGCGTCGTACCCAAACCCAGTACGGCCGCAACAGCAGCAGAATTGAACGGTTTTAGCTAATCGATTCGACTACTGTCGACAGAACAGAAACGAGAATGAAGAACGAAAGAAAGAAGATCGGCATCGCGGCCAGTTCAACTATTTTACATCATCATCATCATTACCGCTATCGGCATCGGCGTCAGCAACAGTTTAGTAAAAAAAAAAAAAAAAAATAGTAATTTCCATTATCCGCATAAATTGTCAAGTAATATGTGTCATTCGCGGGCCTTCAAACAGTGACCTCTGGTCTTTTTCAGCTGGAAACTTGGTTAACCGCTGCGTCTACGCGATACTTCAGTTACAAGCGATCTCATCTATAATTATTATTATTATACAGCGGCTTAAAAGAGAAAAGCATCAGCGTTTGGAATGACGCCGATAACTTCGAACGCAGCTACAACCCCGCTACAGCAGACCCCAAATGAGAGCTAGTGAAAGGGCCCAGTGTAGTAGGGGGCGAACCCAACACCGGTATATCATCACTAGGCGGTAAAAACATTCGATGAACTTATGTAGTGTGTTGTTTGGGCTCGTCGGTATCTGGAAAAGTTACAGAAAAAAACAGAGAGTTTTTGTGCGGTCCCAGCGACACGACTGGCGATTGTACCTGGTATATGTGTTCTTTTTTCCACCAATCTGCTATGCCTTCAGCTCGATTAGCTGGACGGTTTATGGACGATGGCCTGAACGCAACACAATGCAACCACAAACTATGGTACGCAATCTTCTTTTCCACCAACTACCTTTTCTTACATTTGTTTGCCTTCTCTTTGTATCTCTCCTACCTAGCTACTGCCACATGGGCAGATATCAAGGATAAACATACTCAACATGTATAACGACACACATCGAACAGACATATGACGCCATTTTACCCCCCCACCGCCCCTTTCGCAACGATCTGTTACGTAACTCTCTCAACGTCGGCGCAGAAACGCCAGAAAGGAAAAAACCGCCTCTCAAATCTCGTGTGAAGCTTTACACAAACCGATTGAACAGTACGCAGTAGACGCTGGCCGGTGCAGTTGGAATGAATATGATACGCTTCAAATCAGCCGAGTGCTTAAAGTTCTGGATATAATTGTGATGACAATCGTATTCGTGTTAGAACGATTCTGTAAGACCACAAAAATAACAGCAGTCTGTCTCGGATCCATCATTGGGTAATCAAGCCTTTACCTCCATCGTGGCAAGCAGACTAATGTCACCGATGACAAAGTTCTGCGCGAACGAGACCGGGTTAGAGGAAGGCAGGCGAAGCCGTATCAGGCTTATCCAACGACACATATATGACAGAATTTAAGAGAATATAAAAAAGTTTTTTTTTCAATGCATAACCACAAGCTAATCGCGCTTGTATCCAGCTACACTTTTCAAACAATAACAAGTTTTCATTCTACATTTAGAAGGGACATGAATAACGCTAACTTACAATGTGATGATGGGTGACTAGCGTCAACAGAAGTTGCGGCAAAAAAAAAAAAAACAAAAAAAAGAAAATAGTAGTCATGATAACAATATCCATAATGCGAGTGTCACCAACACAAGAACCCATGATATACGTAATATAACAAACGATCTTATTCATGGATAATCGCACAAAAATTAATCCAAAAGAAAGCGGAAAACGCTAAGTTGTATTTGAATGCCACGCTAAAGCGATGCGTTTTTATGTGACTAACTACAGGATTCTAATGATCATGCAGGTCTCTTTTTAGGCAGGCCACGTACGTGACGGTTGGGCAAGTAAATAAATTTACGACCCGGCGACGCGTCCCATGTGCCATTGGGATTCTGCCAGACAGTGTGACAATATTTAGACATGTATCGTATATGCTTATATAAATAGAACGAAAAACTTAATCATAATTCTAAGCAAATCAAGTGCAAAAAACACTATCATAATTAAAGAAATGACAAAGTGCGCTAGTCTATGACATACTATTGGTCACATAAAAATACGACAAGATACCTTTGCTAACCGCCATTCGTTTCGACAGCCGAGACCAGAAATCGAGAAAAAAAAAGAATGGTACCAGCCAGCCAGCCAGCCAACCAGCCAGCCAAATTTCGAGACTTGACTGGACAACGGAGAGATACAACAGGGTGATAGCAAGAAACAATTACGCTGGTTTAATTATAGCGTTCGTCACATAATTAGCTAAACAATGGAAACTGCTTGCTAACTATATGATACGCACTTGTCGCATAATAGCCAATGAATAGAGTAGCAGCAATGAATAGCGGCCTCTTAAATGACGTTTTCGTACTTTGTTCTACTATTATGTAAAACGAGACCTTTACGGGACATGAGAGGACAACGGGCGTCTGACGCTAGGGGAACATGACGGTGTACCGTCTGTCCTCGTGGGGACAAGCAAATGTTTGTCCCCTTACCTGCAATATGTATCTGATCTGCTTCATAACATAGAGTAAAACTGCAATAAAAACCGTGCAGACCGCCGCTTAAGCCACGTTCAGTATAGTCACCTCGGTTATTTTAGTGCACCAGAGGCAAAAGGATATGTTGATTACGTCGGTGAGACCTATTTATACAAAAATGAGAAATATGTATACGTCCACCAGTAGCTATATAATTTCGGTTTGCGTCTATTGAGATCAATTGCAAACGTATGTATTTGTTCAGTAGCTACTGAATATCTCCACAGGAAGTTTATGGTCCAACGATGCCACCTACTGGATGTCATCTGAGTAGCCAAACGGGTTAAAGTATTTTTCTACAACATGAGAATTATTGATAGCTTTGTGAAGCGGCGGGAAGAAGCAAAATGGCGACTCGCAATTATTTGAAGCTAAAGTTCAGGGGTGGTGAAGAGTACGACATAAACCTAATCAGATGGCTGACAGATACATTTCGTAGGTTGGACGTAGCGTGAAACCAGGAAATGAGTATCGCATCAGTATTATCTTTTCGTCTATTCTACATCGGTATCGATAAACCCTTTAACAACAGCATGACCCGTAGAATAGGCCCAGCCACCAGCCAGCCAGCCAGCCAGCCAGATAAGCGTAGTGGTCAGTAGATATGCTTGATCGTGATTTCGGGTGGCAGTGGTGTTCTGGTGCTGAACTTAAACCCATGACAACCAAGCATCGACTAGCAGAATACCGCGATTATCGTAGTTGTAGTCGAAGTGCCGGTACGACGATGGTTGTGGTACCAGAGGGTGGCAAGAGAAGTGTTCTAGGTTTCAGCCGCCGCCTCCTCGCAGGTTCCTGTTCTTGATGCGACCATTACTGCTATTGCTGCTGCTGCTGCTGGTGCTATAACGGCAACTTTCACGGCCAAGGTCACGCCGTGGGCCAGCCAGCGTTGCGTGATTCGCAGCTAGCTAGTCCCCACTGTCGGGCCCACTACCGGACAGATATCATCGCCAATGAACCCAGTGGCCGACTGAGGTCGACAGTTCGAGCTGCTAGACCGGCCTGGGCTGCAATTGGAAACGACCTGCTTTTCGCGTCGAAGGAAGGGTCGTTCGATTCTGCGAATTGTCTCTTGTTGATTGGCTACACAAAATGACACTGCTGTGGAAGCAAAGAGTTAAACATACTCTACGTTCATCGGCGCATCTCTCGTAAAGTCTTGGCCGTCTGCAAGCACACTCGTTTTGATGCAATCATAAAGGGCAGTATCCCAAGAACAGACAGGATGAATATGCCCATTTAGTATAGTCGTATACTACTGGTAAGCTATAGATTCCTACGAAAAGATTGTTCTTTTCTCTTCCCATTCGATTCGTTCTAAAAGGGCAAAGTTTTCGGACAGTGTTGAAACGTTCAGTATCAGAATACGATAGTGACAATGTTCTCTCGCGGATTATGTAAATCGCTTGATATATATACCGGTTTACTGTAACAAATCAGCATTAAGAAGACGCGGGCTCTGTTAAAAAGGTAACAATGTATGAAGTGGCTTTCTCGTCCGTAATGTGCTAGCGGCGACATCATTTTTGGATTCAGTCATTTTGGATCAAAATATACGTCACCAGGCGAGCAATGCCCACCGGGTTGATTTGGTCGCCGGATTAATAAGCCGAAATCCCTAGCACATCCCTCGTGACCGAAGGGAACATGCAAGTTATCTGTCCGCTGTCAAGACGAATAATTGTCGATGTTTGTTGCCTCGGAAATGCGGTACGGGGTGGCCGCAAAGGCACATAATGCCACCATAAAACAAATATATCTAAATAAAAATGGTGCAACGAGTACGGGAAGCAATTCGGCCCAGCACCCAACGATACCTCAACTAAGTACTCAGTTGATCCGAATTTAACAGACGCTTCTATCTTCTTAACGAATATTTGGGAGAAGAAAATCCAACCAACGGGGATCTGCCCTCGTTCATAGTCGAACAAGGCTGTATAAGGGCTTAGCAATCGAAAAGAAGTAAATGTACGAAGCGTTCAGTGTCATGCTCCATTGTGGTATATACTTAATCGAGATAATTATCCTTTTAGCAGTCTAATAATACTTCATTTTATCCCCTAAAAACTCTGTAAACCCTATATTCGTTTCGAACTATCTACACTTCTACCGACAGCGTAGGATATTTTTGCAGAACTACTAAAATAAATCGATCCAAGTTGAATCCTAAAATTGATATTTGTTATAGTTGTCTATGGCCATCTAATTATTGTAGTGGTCTTTTTCTCCCCGTGCGCGATATGCATACTCGTCACATAAGTGTCTAAAATTTTTCCGTACTTTCTAGCGCTCTGTAATTGCCAACGCTCTGTAATCGCATGTTTGTCATGATTTGCCTGTCGTTATCATGGTACGTACAACGTTTATCTATATTTCTCGCCTGCAAGGACTGAACACATATCGTACGTTCTTGTACGACGCCGAAAGACGGCATACTTCGACGGCGGGGGAGGCTGTTGGTACTACTACCAATAATGAAACGCTTTAACGTGAAATGAGTTACTGCAAATGCTGGTGACGATGATACGAGTTGCCGTTGCCACGGCCTTTGGTACGTTTTCCGATCTGTGGCTTCGACTGCGTTGGTTATCGTTGCTGTCGGTAACACCGCTCTTCGTAGATCCTGGCGAAAGGCGGAAGTGATTGGTTGCACGCGGTGTTGCGACATTGCGTTAACAATAATAGACAGAGCGACGACACCGTCAGTAGCGGCGGTAGCAGTAGCAGTCTAAGTGACTACAGCATGCGTAGTAAAGCTGAGCCGCTATAGTCGTCGTCAACACGGATTCGAACGCGAAGAAGCACAGAAGATGCGTCGCCACAGCATCAGTCTCTTGTTCGCCACAATTGTCGCTGCTGCTTGCGACACAGCACGGGGCACGTCGAAGACGGCTGACGAAACAGACAGCGACCGGCTTGAGGGGTTATTCGAACAGAAAGTCGAAAGTGTTTCGGCTTTGACAAAACCGGCTAGTCCAAGATATATCCCGCAATAATGCTTGTATGATATCTTTGTCAGTCGTCAAGAGACGAACCTGGTACAGCTTACCAATAATAACCTTTTGATGGAACGAACGAACTTTTTTTTTGTCTGTTCTTATTATATTCGTTTAGACTAACAACGGCTGGAAGGATGAGAAATACCTAAGCAATTATATACCTATCGCCTATGATGCGTAGGACCAATGAATTCGTTTTTCGACTTTATACTCGATACGATCAGTCTGAGGTATCGACCTTATCTAAGCGACTTCCATTTTATTACTTCTAAAACGATTCAGAAGAATGACCTAAGTATCATTCGCGGTGCTGCTACATCCGATTGAACCTGTGCATCGACGACTGACCGTCAATATATTATTCAGTCTAAATTCCCGTTATGAGTTTAGCTACCGCTTTTTAGCTGCAGTAACCGCTAGACCCACATCTCCTTCCGTCGCTGATTCCACATCGGTGAATGTTTCAATAATCCTGCGACACATTACCTACATCTGCACGAGATATATATATATATATATAAATAAGGTACTGCGGTATGCAATGATTCCTTGGGAACTCCGTTAAGTGAGGCGCACTGAGGTACTCCGTCGCGCGAACTAATTCGCCAGCCATGGTCGTACCGCTGTACTCTTATGCGTACTAACTGCCAACTAGCCCGTTTATCTTACCGTCGTATAAGTGAGCAAGACATAATACTTGGTCCAATGTCTCGAAGTCACTCGATGATAAGCACAAGGCTGTGACTGGGCCTTATGTGGTGTATGTGTAGCATGCGTTCGCATACTTCTCTTCTGAACTGACTAGGTCTATCCCATCTGCGTTCCATTCGATTGAATTTAGTCTGAGTTCAGTTTGGTTTAGCTTTCTCCGTTCATCGTAAAATCTTTCATTCGGGCACTGCAGATGGCACACACTATACAATTGGCCAGACTGGCAGACGACGAGGCGACCAGGCCAACTGGCTAGGTTATCGCACTCAGCTGGCGTCGTGGTAGACGCGGCGGCGGTGGCGGCGGCGGCGGCGGCGGCGGCGACGGCAGCGGCAGCTAGATAGCAGAAAGCTACTAGCTTCTTTTAAGCTGAGTTACCCAACCGCGTCAAAGACCTTCTGACTATTCCCCCTGGTAAAAGCAGCTGGAGTGCTGTTACTTGTGGTAGTCTCCGTAGTGCGCAGACTGCGATCTTCAACCGCGGTCGCGATACAGCAGCCAGTAGCGTGTTCTGCACTGCCTATGGCCAGTCCTGCTGACTTCAGAGGGTTATATAGTCCGTTCGTGTTGTTTGCGTCCACTTTGTCTCTCCGTCCTTGTGCCTGTTTATCAGTGATCGAGGATAGCCGAACAGAAAATTTCAAGTTTCAAACTCTATTCGCGGCGGTAGCAGCAATAGGAAAAAGCAACGGCACTTCAACCAGTGTCGCAAGCGTCTGTCTTCTTCGGAGTTCCCGATCACGATATGGCTACAGTGGAAATTCTCTTTTAAGTTCCGTTAAAACAACAGCAGCTGCAGTCTATCTGTTGTAGTCGACTAGACAAATTCAAGAGACATAGAGCGTCAGCTGAAATGCGTCCAGATCGACAGCATAATGACGCTTTATTGTCCGGCGTCCCCTTCCTCTATCTCTCTTATCACTCGCATCATACGTGATGTGTATCTTATCATAGCTAGAGGTGATACACACGAGGATGACGATCGTACATTTTCCATAGCAGCAATTTTTTTTGTCACCAGACGCAACAACGAACAGGTTTCCTTGGCGTTCGTCGCGCTCTCGTAAATAATCGATGCTTTTTCGTTGCATATACAATAACGCATGAAACGTAACTTCTTTAACTACTTATCATTTGTTCAGACTTGACACTCTGCAACGTTACGCTCCAGATAACCGTCGACACGGCGACAGTTACGTCTGCGGTAATGTTTCACTTATCTACTAATACTGCGACACATGCATTATTCATGTACATATATATATATATATATATATTGTTTCTCACCGTTCGGAAATCATTATACAACTTACCTGGTTAATCCGCGTTGACAATGACGACCGTCGTTCGGAATGACAAAGCAGTTGGGTACAACTGTGTCAGTTGGTGGGTATATCGCTATATCGATAGATTTGGTACGGTCGTACGTATCTATATCCTTCGTGTCGTTGACGTAAAACGCTGCTAGCTCGAACGGAGCTGGCTACAAGGCCCACATATGCACTATTCGCTATGTCCACATCTAATTCGCATCCCGTTGCGCCAGCTGCACTGGCTGGGCTTGGAGTGAGAGCTCAGTCCACAAGGCAGTTGAAACACGGCCACCAAAATACTAAACACCACAGGACCAATCCGCAAGCCGACCCAACCGACCCCACACTCCAACACCTCTCTACTATTACAACAACTGTTACTTCACGTACTCGTACTTCTTCTTCTGTTTTGTTCGTAAGACTCAATCTAATGATCCCGAACAATCGCGGCAGGCGCAGCAACAATGGGGAAGGCTGATATAAGGAACGTTTGCGCTATAATTGTATGTGCGTGTAAGTAGATGTAGTCCGCCTGCGCGTAGATGCATCCTACCGATGTACGGCCGTATCGCGATGTCGTATCTTCTCGATGTGTATGTATTATCTATACAAATATGGAAGGTATAATCTTGCTTGCTAGTTGAGCTTAGCCGTCGTCGTCGTTCCAGCCTCCCCTAGAATGGTCCGTCGGTCCGTCCCGTCTGGTCCGACCGAAGAGACCGTTCTCTTTGGGGGAGCTGCAACTACCCCCTGTTTCTACTTCTGCTGCTGCTTAAGTTGTTGATGACGACGGAATTGCTGCTGTTGCTGTTGTTGATTTTGATTATGGCTATGATAGTGATGATGATGACAATACGGAGGGAGCACTGATCTGTCTTAGTGGCCTCGGTGTCCTCTCTCACTTCCCAGGAGGGCTAGCAGCAGAGCAATACCGAGAACGACACCACTGTATCCTGAGGTCGGAGGCTTTGACAGAAGGATGTGGAGCCAAGGAAATGGGTGAGACCAGGCGCCGTGCTCTCTCCACTCCCCGAGAACAAGAAGAAGAGATCGAAGCGTTCCCGGACGTCGGACAAAAGCAAAGCAGGCGCAACGGGCAACACCGCGCACCCCACGGGGATGGGGGGTGGGAGTGACGGCGACGGCAGGCTATGCAAGCTGGAAGGTGAGGGCATCAGACAAGACGGACGAGATGCTATGAGTAAGAACTGCAGCACAACCAAGTTCGAATGAATACAGCTGCAGACGACATACGATAATTCAAATTCTGGAGTGCGCCAAAAGATCAGCTTGCGTTCGCTTGCGAGTTATCACTGCTATCAATATGGCGGAGATCAACAACAAGTTGTGTAGTGTAGAATGAGGTTCGAAATGGTGGCGAAACTCCGTCTTCTGTCACTCAAGTAGATTTATTCCTTATAGATCCGCATTGCTACGGGCCATTTATAACAAACGGATACATACACGCACGAGAGCCCGCGGTCCGCTTTACACCAACTTCACGTTACCCTACTTTTCCTTTCTCGGTGTGTGGTAATACGTAGACATGCGCTGATGTATCGCTACTGTCCTTCTGTCGCTTTTGAATTCAGCGTTTCCTAGCGCCCCTCTCTCCAAAATCGTGCTACCCTAAACCCTACTGCCTATCATACAATGTTATAGTAGATTGTATTAATCCATGGAAACGTACACAAGTTGCGCGCCAACATCGGATAGACTAGTTGTAAAAGTACCTATGTCGCGCACTCTACGTTGTGTTTGGCGCCTCACTTCTACTAAAGTCGTCGTTATCCTTCGATTCTCTTTCCCGTTTCTTTTCTCTCTCTCTCCCTTTCTCTCTCTCTCTCTCGATCTTTCTCCCTCTCTCTCTCTCTCGCGCCTCCTCCGCCCTTTTCTCTCTGGCTTTTTCCTTTTCTTTTCCTCTGCCTTTGTCTTCCTTTTGTCACACATTCAGAGCTTTAATCGTACGAACGAAAACCGCCATTGACACGAGCGAAAAATTTTCACCGCGTTCTATCTCGACCAGTCGACCACTGACGCTATTGTGGCCACTGCTGATCGCTCATCACAGCCTACAACTACAACTACCGGTGCTGCTGTTCGCGCTGCGCGACAGCGGGTCGCAACGGATAGTAACAAACGGTGACTTCTTCGCACGGCTGCTGTTTAGCTAGCTGCTTTGGCGCTTTGCTACGGCCAATGCTAAGGCTGCCAGTGCTGATCGTACTGCTGCTGTCGCCACTGCTGTTTGCTGTAGGCCTACAACGGCCGCTAGTCCGCGGCCGCGGCCGCGGTTTGCTGTCGAGCACTGCGCGGTGGGGAAGGAGCGAAGTAAGAGGAAAGCGCATGGAGAGCCGCTACTGCGGTTCGATGTCGCCTTTGCCGCCAACAGCCTCCACCGTTCGCTGCTTCTCTCGCAGCCAGCAGCATTAGCGACAGCATTCGCCTCAGCAAAAACGCGGTAGTAGGACTACAGCAGTAGTAATAGCTATAGCGGAAAGCAAGGGGCTGATACACAGCTACGGATGCGCAAACCCTCTTCCCGATGGCGGCGGCGGCGGCGACGACGACGGCGGCGGCGGCGGCGGCGGCGCTGGAGGCAGCCAGACGAAAGTAATAACCGGATGCTTTTCAGCTGACGCGTGCAACGGCCGGACACCGCGCCGTTTCTGCTGCTATTTCGCGCATGCTGCCAGCTAGAACCCGCTAGGGCAAGCAAGTGTTTACTACGAACGATCACAACAACACATGCAAAGAAAAGCCACCGTGGACTCGTGGCGCCATCTATTATCTGTACGCTAAAGCTGCTTTGTAAATAGCCCGGCAACTTGATCCCAATTCAATGACGAGCTGGTCGAAATACGATTTTGAAATCTGAGGGGCGTGGATTCCCTGATAAATTTCGTGCATTTTGGGCCCATGGTATCATCTTCGATGGGTATGTGGTTCATCATGCATCTTGATATGAGACTCACCAATGCTACAATAAGCAAAACGCGTTATTCCAGCTGCCGAAACCTAAACGATTGGACTACGCCGATGCAATAATATTCAAATTAATAGTGAGAAAAATTTCTAACTGTAATGTATTTTTTGTTAAATGCTTCGATTGTTATGGGAGTTTGGTAGGTCGACGGGTAAATACGCCGTAGTTACTGATTTGATATCGATGCGAAACTATGACAAACGCTCATTGCGTAATTAGATCAACAGTAGAAAGCAAATATATAACTAGTATTCTCTATAAAATATTCATCTGTAAGTTGTCGCTGTGATGAACACGACAAAGTCGAGTAACCGCTTCGATAGATTCGTGCTGAATCGTTGTCAATGGCAGTATTGCGTAAGTGCGCGAATGTATTCTTCTTTAAAGCATGTGTCTCCTGCTCGACTCTACCAGAAGCGTCAGACTTGCAACAAAACGACATATATTCTATATTATAGCGCGCACGCTCCGAATTTCATTAGATTCTCTCATAACAACTAGCGGATTCTCCTCCATAGGCAATTGATTCTGTGATGCTATATGCGTAAACATGGCAAAAAAAAAATACTGTAATAAAGAATATATTTTATTATCTACATGCGTACAGTCCATCTGATTCGTTTGCAGAATTTTTCTCTAGCATTGAGAACGCATTTCCAGGAAGGGTATTGCCCTTCCTAATGCCTCCTCGTACTGGTTAAATGCTTCCAACGATAGACGTAAATGAATGACATTTCTCGTTAAAGGCAAACCATCAGCTATCTTCCAATGCCGGACTCTTCAAAAATATTATATATGTCGACTGTTAATTACCTCAGACGATGTTGCGATGGAATCTTTTATCAATCATATCATTACATATATATATATA
>NW_019214381.1:54791-99646 GCF_002532875.2 Varroa jacobsoni | reverse complement strand
CGGCGAACAAGCTCTGCCCGTTCGTCGCTGGCTCAACGATACGTTCGATCTTCGATCAAATGCTATAATATGATGAGTAATCTTATCTTTTATGTGGTGTCATCCTAGCAAATGGTAGTGGGCTAACCAGGTTGCATTCACGTTTTGGATAGGTGATGATGATCAATAACGAAGATATAAGAAGTCGCAGACGGCAATTATCATTGAATTTATGCATTAGTAAATGTACAGATATGACGTACGCATTTAGAACGTAAAAGTAAAGGCCAGATCCGGATTAAGCGGATTCACAAAGAACTTTTTCAAAAGGTTAAACACTTTTATCGTAGTGTTTCTGAACCAGTAGATCTTATATAATAGCGTTCAGTCAATGAATTTAATAAAATCTTAGTCTTTCTCATAGACGCAATTTAACGATGACCTTATGGAGATGCTACAAGCTTCTGGGTCTTCTCACGTGGATGTGCACTTATTTCCAAATGGGAACAAAGGTCCAGGACATTAAATCTATGCAACTCAAACGAAGACTCTATTACACCTTGACCTTATAGCTTCTCAAATAAAACAATGATTTGGGTTAGATTTGACGAAGAAAACTACTTGAGATGGCAAAACTTCGTATCTTTTATGAACTGAACGTTAGGGGAAATTGCCCCGCAAACGATTTCCAGGAGATTAAGGAAACGCATGAACTAATCCGACACATTACGGTCCAGGAATCGTATCTGGTTTGCTCAAATCTAATTAGAATTAAAACAAAGCGTGATACCATTTCATTAACGGCACTTCACTTTGTAGTTTACTATATACAACAGTGTTCGACATCATAAAAAATCGCTTTGCGTAACTTTTTTGCCGTAGTCAACTTGACAAGTCTAAATGAATATAGGAGAGTTGTGAAGTACTTACAATGGAGTCAGATTTGTGGCAAGAATGAATGCTGTGCCCTCTGCCTCTTAATCCCTTCCCTAGGAATTGGTCCTTCACTTCCAGCACGGTCATTTTTCATTGTACAATTCGATAGGTAGAAACCATTGCGAAGTGTGGAAATTCGAAGTGAATTTTTCTATCTGTGCAAATTAATTTGAATAAATGTTATTAAATGCAACCGTCAACTGTGATGTTCTGGTGAAAAAAATAATGACAGGCGCCGCCTACTAATCGAACATGCAAACCCAATATTTTAAATGACTGAAACCTAGCGCGATACTATCTTGCGGTAGTACAACATTTCTAGTTACTAATTTACAAAATTTGGTCATCCTGTGAAGATATGAAATGTAGAATCTCGTGCCTCAGTTGTTAAGAAGCAGCCCGTCCTCCTTCGGCCTACTAACAGAATACGGATCCAACACTCGAGTAATTCAAGGCTGTCATCTATCGTAAATACATTTTATCAATAACTAAATCTACCGCCACCATGTCAGACGACTAGCTCCTAGCACGAAGCGAAGTACGCTAACTTAAATCATCACTAATAGTACTCACGTTTTGCCGTGCTTGATCGTTGAGCACAGTACGATCACTGCCATCAGCGGTGCTACGCCACAAAAGGGCCGTTTTTCACATTTTATTGAACCAGCAACAAGTCATGTATTCTAGAAGCTCAGGGTTGCCCTGATATCGCTACCGCTACAAGATAAATGTTACTTGATAAATAATTCGCAGATAAGGTCATCGTAAAACGATACATCGACATACGTATTATGTCGAATTTGGACAAGTTCTTTGGGGAAGTTAGTTAACGTGTTAGATTCCTTGTCGTCACATCAAAACTGAATGAGTTTGTAAACGCAGGTACCTATATCGTCATTCATTTCTGCCATCGAGATGTTTTTATAGATCACATAAAAGGCCAACACCACGTGAAATGAAATTATCTCCGAGTTAGATCAAGGAAGTTGTGGAACTTTTATGTGGACTCGACTACGTGATCCATTGTAAGTCTTGTGCACGTCTTCGTTGGTTTCTGTTAATTTCGCTGATAATAGAGAATCTTCACTTGATCATCATAATATCTATATTCGTTCGTTTCATTGTACATCCAAGCGCTATACGTTGTATATATATATATATATATATATATACGTTGATTCTGGAATTCGAATAGCTGTAGATAGTATATTTAGACGACGATACTATTAATATATTCATATATCTTATTATTTATTATACATGTTGCCTCCTTAGCGTTAGCTCGTCTGGGTTCACCTTGCCAGATGTCATCGTGCGAATATCCTCTAGCGTCCGCTAGATCGAACTTCACATGCTGCGGTGCCTGGACTATCTTCCATCTCGTACGCATGCCGAGCGAGGCTATTTTCATATGAATTATGAAACTGACAACATTCTACGATACCGAAAGCGCCTCACAGCACAACAACAAGCCCATGAAACCAGGCTGTCAGCTGTTACAACCGATTGTCGTGATAGTGATCATGGCTATTCGGTTTCTTTCATAGTTTTGATCTTTTCGACATCCTCCAGCGGCGGATTTGCACATCCCTAGAGATATGAGCAGAATCAGACGCATATCCGTGGCTTTTTTTCCTTCAAGCCGGTACACATCACAACACAATATACCTGCTTTAGGCTATGTCCTCGTTGCCTTGTCGTTCAGATCTCCGGCGTACAACATGTAGATGGCCCCGTGGACAGGTTGGAAAAAAGATTTCTACTGATTTCGGTAGGACTTATAGTAGTCGTCTCGACGACGGGGAACACGTTGGCCATCCATCACCTGTATCGCCGATGGTTGGTCAATGAATGCGCCTTAATTGATGCACTGAAGATAGTATTTTTAATAGCGGGCGTACAACTTCAAGAATTTGCAACACCTCTCACAGTGCCCGCCAACCTGATTTACCTGACTTTGACAACAGCAATTTACGAGCGCGGTACGCTGATATGCCCCACTTTTCAGAATTCTCCCTTGACAGAATGTGTTTCCGAATGCGGGAGCCGAGCTTCTCCGGCGTATAGTTTCGAGTCACTGGAATTAATTCGACGTCAAAATTAACTACAGCGACCGTGATGAACTTAGGCTGTTCGGTCTCGCGATTCTTTGGACGTTAGCTAGGAACACACTGAAGCTAAGCTTGAATCCCTGTTCACCAGACGAGGCCTGATCAGCACACAGATTGTTCGAATGCCTCTTAATTCCTTCCCGTGTCATCTGGTCAGCGGACCTCGTGCAATCCTAACCTAGGCGCCTTCCAATGGCCCACCAATTCAAAGAGTCAATGCTTTGGTGTATCGATATTTCCAGCCATTTCATCGCTGCCGCTAATTTAAAGTCGATTAGGCTGGCTTTATCATGTGCTAGCAGGAACGAGCATTTCAGAGCAATTCGCTTTGCGCTTACGTATTCGCAGACATTTATTTAATTACACATTCATATATATATACATACGTTTAAAGCCTATCTACTTTGATCTGATCAGGTTTAGACGGAATTAGCTTCGGTCTAGAGAATTCGTAAGCAACGTAGTCGAAAACCTGCAACCTTATCGGCGACAGCTCTTCATTAATGCACAACTTGTATATGTAACAAGCAGGAAACATTCTCAGCAATTCAGAAAACTCTATATAATAACAGATTAGAAAATAGCCCTAACGTTATGATGCTGCGCAGAAAGCTTAACCTGCGTTATTCATATCAGATTAAATGATATAGATAGTTTAGCAGGATATTACTTCACGGAACTCATTCCTGCGTTACTCGGCGACACACAACTTTTTACGGCCGAAGAAGCCGGTTTACGTAAGCCTGTGCTTAGCGGATCATAGTTGATAGTGTGCATAACGTATTCGAAAGTTTTATGTTAGTGCTTGAGATTTCCGTTAAATTTTCCATCCTTAAACATTCAGTATTTGACCCTTAGAAGTACAACGAAATGAGACGACTCTCGAGAGATATATGGGCTACTTGCACCTAGACCTTCGGACTCTTATTGTTTTATTTATATATATATATATATATATATATATATATATATATATATATATTATAAGAGACAGCTTAGGGATTGTCACAGGTAGTGACCGGATTGCTGTTCACTATTAGCTGAAACTGATGCTCAGAGAAAAACTGCGTAAATAAAAAACATCTGCAAACCGCTGTGAATACTTACCCGCGTATCTTAGACAGGAGTTTTAACTGACAACTGAAATCTATGTAACACTATCGTCATGCCAATTCACAACGGATACTTTCGATCTTTGGCTGAATACCATAATTCGATGGGTAGTTTTTTTTTTTTATGTAATGCTACTTTAACTTGTGAGAATGAGTGAGCGAGACTGCATTTAGATTTTCTGTAGACGTTAATGATGGTGAATGATGGAGAAGAAGCCGCAAACGGTGACAACTATTGAATCCATACATACATACATATCAAGTCTCTGTATGCAATTTTTTATTAACACCACTTAACGATTAAGTAAATTGCATCTCTGTTACCTTCACAAGCATCGCCTACGCATCGATGTACTATGGATTCCTCGTTGTACTCACGCGTATGTCCACCAGTTCTCAAACAAAAACAACTATGAATATGGCCTAAGGTAATCTAAGTGAAACGAGAAACTCGTTCCTTACATATATAATATTATCAGCTGAAAAGGGAATTTTTGGCCTTTTTGAAAAACTCCTTTCCCTATTTTACCTAATTTGTTGTTCACTTTCAATATAGTGTTCAAAAGCACTCTTACTGTTCTGTGAGCGTGCTCTGAGTACAATTTCAAGTCGTAAAAGTATTGATCCTGTGGAGAAAAAAGATGCATCCTGTGTGCTGTGCAGGACAGCCCCGAACATTTGCTTTGTGTACGGCAACGATGCTATCCCTAGAAGGATCTCTCCAAAGTGACTAGTCAAGCTTCAAAACGGCATCCAAGACCTAAAGGATGCCCTTCGCCCTGGCGAATCACCCGGCATTAATGACAACTATCTGAAGGTTCCTTTAAAGAATGACAGCCGACAAACAACTCGGGAATTGGCCGAAAAGATGAACTCAGTGACACAACTCAAATCCCTTTAGTTTCATACAATGACTTGCTGGCTGAATGCTGCATCTCAACATTTGACCCAATATCGGGTCTCAAAGAACCGCAGTGACCACTTTTTGGATTAAATTATCACCGGTGATGAGAAGCGGAGTCTGTACATCAACATAAATTAGAGATCGGAATGAGTGGCTTTAAGAGAGAAGCTAAGACCAGGAGTCTAATCAGATCTTCATTTAGAAAAAAAAACTATGCTTTCCATTTGGTGGAACCGCAAGGGTATGAGCCACTGGTAACTTGCTTCCTGCGAAGCAGAGGGTTTATCGGTACGTCTATTTAGCTCAGTTATATCGAATCAACTAAACTATTCCGGAGCAAAGACCCGGCAAACGAAGTCAGGTTATCCTGTTCCGTGTCAATGTACATCGTCAACATTGTTCTTGTTCACTACAAATTACAGGTTTTGCTGTGTTTTTTATATTTTCCGTACTTTGCGCTAGTGGATTCTTGCTCTTTCGTTTATTAGGGGTTAACCATCGTAACCCAAGCTTTGATATGGATTAGGAACTCAAAACGTAGGTGGAAAACTTTTTCGAAATAAGGCCTGCTATCTTCTGGTAAGACAGTATACATCACTCGGTGAAAAGATGGGAGAAAGCTATAAACAATCGCGGGAGATACATACCACAATCGGTTTTTGTTACAGGGATAAAAATTGCGATGTCTTCTTTTTAGTTAATTTAGAACTTTCTTTCCAACCTAATATAAACTAAACTTTCATTAATGAAATACTAACTTTAATTGAGATTTTAGTATGGGGATTTATTGCAGCAAGCTGATATTCTTTATGAACTGACTGCCGCCTCTGTTAAGCGGGTCGAGAATGTATTAGCAAACAACTTCCAGGGAACCACGAAAGTAAGTATGAAATTGTACAGAAGTCCGGAATGCCATAACCAGTAGTATCATCTAATTTAATTATCCTAGATAAATGTAACCGAATTGTAAACGTTCATGGCTATAACTGATATAGAGTCAATGAGCTGAGTCAAATATTCACATGCGATACGAAGCGAAATTGAGACGTAAAGTTGTCATTTTTTACATTAATCGAGTGGTATCTTTAAAAAACGCGCGTAGTCGTAAACCATTGACGTGGAAGACGCGCACTTTAACCACCCTATTCACCTTCACCCATTGTAATAACACATGCATAACTATGTGTTCTCTCCTAGTGGCGGCAGGATTTAAAAGTGAAGAGTGTAGACTATGGCTAGCTTGTTCGATTGTACCACTACATATTTCAAGAGCTCTAGCATTATTCTTAGCGAAAACATATTCTAAATTTGCATGGTAACACTGTCTATTACGGTTTCCGCAGTTCACAGCTTATAGCCAACCTATTGCACATGAAGCTAGAACCACTTGCATGAAAATATTCAAACAACAGCACTCACGGCAGCGCACATAATATACGCAATAAGGCCAAGGAAAATATGAATGGCCACTTCAGTAAGCACACCATGCTCGACCCAGAGCAGCGAAAACTGCTACAATATCCGTCCGGTGCAGTCGCGTACTAGATGACATCATCTTAGAGATTTCCCTCATCTGATTTTGACTCCATTCCACCGTTCTCCGGATTTCTGCAGCCTTCCTTAGTACAGAACTTACGTCCGCCTTCGCGTTCGTTGTTTGTATAGTTACGCATACTTTACAGTCAAACCAAGTGCCATTGATTTGGTGTCTATACATAAAATAGCAACAAAAAAGTGTCTTTATGGCTGACTCGTGGCCCGACAGGTGAGTCTAACGGACAGAAATCATCTTATAATGTCCCTTATAAGGTATTACCATGTAATACCTGTGTAACAGTCCGAGAAAGTGGCACCTTTGTACTTGCTAATAATGATGACAACATCGATAATAATAATAATAACCTGAGACGTTATGAACATTCACCTCCCTGTAATTCCTATTGTACTTTAACTGGAGAAAATAGCTTGCGTCTGTATATGTAGGCGATGCAATTATGCTGTAGAGTGAACGAACACTCCGAAGATGCTTACTAGTAGAAGGCTATTCAAAAAGCAGGAAGATCATCGCATCCGAATACGTAACCTATCGATGCCACAGCCTTGAAGCTGACGACAAAGGTTCAATAAACGTACAGTCGCTATTCAAAATTTATTTGCGAATTAAAAAAGGAACACCTTGAACGTGTTTTTACTTGTAGATGGTTTAGATCCTGAATTGAAGCTATAATCGCGGCGGATGGCGCTTTTGTTGAACCGTTAGGAATAGCACTTCTAGCACATGCACATCGAATTCTATCTGTTTTCATTTAAATGGGAAGTTTTAGAAACAACGCATCAAAAAATTCTCTTTTGGGGTTACAATAAGTTATATCTTTTTGCCTACTGTCTTATCTACTTTAGGTCGAGTTTATCGCGTCCATTACATAAACGAACATTGCTGCGGTATTTGGGTCTTTTTAGAGGATCAACTAACTGCTACTTAGCGCATATCCTAGTATATGTGAATGATTAAATGTGCAAATACAAGTTCTTTCAAAGTTAAACAGTCTACGAAACTAAAATTCTACGCCACCTATATACTGAGCGTGAGAAGAACAATAGCTAAAGAAGCTATTGATGTGTACTGGTTTATACCCAGATTCGGATAAATCTGCTCTTAATCTATACAGTTAGCCTATCCACCTTAGTCACCATTTATTATCATAGGAATTATCATTAGAATGATCAAATCCTCGGGCTAAAATAAAACAAAGCGGCTAGTCCTAAATTGCTCACATTTTTGAAATTATTATTATTCGTATAGTTTGAAATTATCATTATTATTATTATTATCCATACAAAAAACCTTTTTCATTGCAGTCACCATCACAAACAACACCTTCGACTGGAGTAATGAAATACTCCGATTGTGAAACCCTAACCTATATCATCTTCTTCATATCTCTATGAAGTTCAAAGAGTTTACCTTTGGGTTTTAGTTTGGAAAACTTTCGTCTGTTTGGCCAGGAGCATGCATAAGATATTCCTTCAATCCCCTCAATCTGCACTATATGGCTTATATTTATATATCGAACTTGAGTTTGTTAGCAAATCTCATATAAGTTGTAGGCTGTTATTGTTTGCGTACTGATGCGATCAGACCGCAATAATTTCACCTACATTCGTCTTCAACTTTCTGAACCTTTAAAGATAGTCTGTCATGCGTAAAAATGAGCTCAGAAGATATTTTGGGGAATTTTTCTTTATATGCGCATTAGAAGTTGTAATCAGCAGGACCCACTAGCGTAAACAGGCACTTTTTTTGGATACGTATGGATAGATAGCACAACATTTCTGATGAGATCAAAAGCATACATTGCAACTTCGAGACAACCGAAATTTCTTCTGATATTCATATACCATCAAAATGCTTTCCACAAAAATTGCCGACACATGCTGATGTCAAACATTGATGAGAAACACACTTTTAAATGACAGAGCATTTTGCACAAACTTCTCTCAGACTAGGTTTAATCTAAAAGAGGACATCTAATATTGTAACAAAAATGCAAGTGTACTTCTGCATCTCGCCATTGCCTTCTAGATCGTATGGAACAAAAAAACAGGAAAATATACGACTGCACATATTGGTCAACAATTCGTCAGACTACCAAAAGGACGTACCGACATCTCGCTATATGTCCTCCGCTCTATAATTGAACGCCGATATCGCCGTTCTATCGGCTGGCTTTCAACTCAAAGTGTGTCAATGCCCGAGTCTGAACTTTGACCACAATTTGTCCATAATATTAGCAGGCAAAGAGAACGCTTTACGCCCTCTTAAGGGACCGCTTTAGTACTTCTGCTACTTGGCTGACACAAGCCGAATGGGAGACGAAAACTGAACGACATTGCCCAGTAAACAGCATCCCACCCATAGGGCATTTGATTAGCCTAATTGCACGGCATTGACACATAAAGCAGATAAGAAAAACGCATGCTGCTAGAGCAAAACCAGTGTCAATTATAACAAAGTCTATTAAAAATTGGCAACATCAGTACAGCCGCAATTCTCGTGACCGAAATAATACTTACCCATTTTCCTAAGTCTTAAATCAGTATTTAGTCTATGCAATAATAGAAATAATTTGTTAATATATCCCAAAAATATTTCGATTCTCCTCTTAACTTTTCCATATGTTGTAATCGCTAATAAGATCTTACGGTATTTTTGTACAACTGCAGAACATGTGACTAGCCCGGATCATTATTTAGCATTGGGCTATTAACTGCGATAAATTCTGTAAGATTCAGATCTGCTGTTCATTTGTATGTATTATATGTCTGATTGTAATATAATGCAATGACAAACATAAAAAATTAAAGAAATTAATGTTTATGTATGCTGTTTTCCCTTGCTTGTTTCCCATGTGTTTGGTGAAAATTCTTAAAATACGCACAGTATATATCTAAGGAATAGCGAATGTTTCTATTCCTATTTCACAACATATTGCCTGAAATTGCGGGCCTATGCTTTTATTGATTCAATAGGGGTTAGTGTCTTTTTGGAGCGGAATACTTTATTTCGCATAAAACTAAAATAAACGAAACGACCGAAACAGACTACCTCGTTTAGATCTTCAGCCAGGAAGCTAGCCTATCAAATTATGAAAGCG
Source organism: Varroa jacobsoni (assembly GCF_002532875.2). Taxonomy (NCBI): domain Eukaryota; kingdom Metazoa; phylum Arthropoda; class Arachnida; order Mesostigmata; family Varroidae; genus Varroa; species Varroa jacobsoni. The sequence continues at coordinate 89,949 of NW_019214381.1, read as the reverse complement.
ATTTTCGAAACGATTAAGGCTTCTGTTAAAGAGTATTATTAAGGCACAAATAACACTCAGCTTGAATAGTACGCATAGACTTTCGTTAAACACTTATGCAGTGCTTTGAAGTTTATCAGAACGCACATGCAACCCAAATGTTAATTTAGGTCGATAATAACTGTAATCATGATAATTCTTTTAACTCGCTTACGAAATGATAGCAACTATTACGATTTTTTCTTAGTTAATTAATTTCAGTTAGCCACGTCAACAGGCCATGAAAAAAAATCTTCGTGGGCTATTAACATGGCTGTAGTTATAACCAACTGAACTATCCTGTGTTCCTGGTTTAAATACTTCACTCCGCCCCTAATCAGATCTCACGCACCGAACCTACTTCTAATTCTAACCTTCTTCCGAAGGCTATTAATTCCTTCAATATCAAATCTACTTCATTCATTATGATTGATGATGATCTACATGAGTTGTTTTTGGCATCAATGAGAAATTTTGGTCTGAAACAAAACAGCTGCCGCCAAGCATGTCGTGGAATGTCGATCATGTTTATGTGTACTATGGTTCACGAATGGCAGGGAAACACGAGTTTAGTGGCATTATAGACACTTAAATAGATGTAGAAATGTCTATCTTCAAATCACTAACGACATCCTAAAATAAAAAGGTACACAAATTGCCGAGCCTTGACGTAATAATAACAACAATAATTTTGATACTGTGCGGTTCTTACTAGGCCTTGAAATAAATATATTCGTCTCGATTTTCCTTAGCCTCATGGCTCAGCATGTCAAATGATTTGATATCTAAGAGCATTGACCGCTATGTACTAATTATCAGTACATGACATCGCTCTTATGCAAATATGATGTTTAACATACATCACTAGAAGCACAAAGCAACAAAGTTCTGACGTTAGCAGCGATAAGTTGGCACATTTCCAATTGGCTATGCTTTCCTGGACGAACCTTTGGAATGAGCGTGTGGGAAATTCTTAACATGAAGTAGTTGTGTATCTTGCGAGGCCCTCTGATTTCAAGTCGGCCTGTACGTACCTATTAATATGGTAGAGAAGCTTGGTTTTTTCCTCGGTGTCTTCTTCATCACTAACGGCCGTGAGATGTTTGCGTTGATAAATGCTATTCTCCGTGGCACTGTACCACCTGTAGACAGCAACCGGAACTTTGCAGGCCGAACTTTGTTCTTTTCGAGACAGTCCCTAACGAGCGTGTCCATTACATCTGCGTTGACAATGTGGTTGTATCCCGAATGGTCTACAGCAGTTAGCCAACATACTCGGCCTGTAAGCCACCAGTTTTTTCCCTCCTTTTTTTGATCTTGCGCCATTTGTACAACCCACGCAAGATACACAAGACTCTCCGTACATTCCTATAGAGGAATGGCCAAAGACTAGGCTTTCCCGGCACGCTTGCGGGCAAAATTTGCAGGTATGATTCCCACAGCAGTTCGCGTTGCGCCCCAATGCCTGCAGGAGTCTGTCTTTTTACTGGAAGACAATTGTCCATACTGGTCCTAACACTTTCTATGAAAACATATTTTTGCGCAAAGTTCTATGCATGCCGGACAATCTTCCGCGAAAATATCTTTGCAAGCATGTCCAAACGAGCATCGTTGGGTATAGCGCTTGATACACGGCTTGTGAAAACGCCCCTGTAGCCGTCATAACAATTCCCACCGCATGGATGACCACAAGGCAAAACAGATTCATAATTTTGTTTGAATATTTCCTGGGGTTGACCCTGGTGACCGAAGCATGTTTGGCGTTCGACATGACCACATAGTGATGTTTTACCAACGAGCTGACGGCAGCTTTTAAAAACTTACTAGATTTAAACTACGAGCGTCATTGCATTTGAGATCCCGGGCGAATGGCCACATTTGAGAGACACGTCTCTGATGACTTCACAAAGGCTTGAAAGATACGCCGGCTGATTTGTGTAACGACATAGCGTAGTAACTTTGTATCCTCATAGAACACGGACATCTTTAAACGCTTCGTTACACCGAATTTTTTCGAGTTTTGTATTGCGGTTTATATGACATTTCACTAGCACCGCCTGCTTGTGAGCTGCGTTAACTGAAGCTAGAAAGGCCCCAGTCCATTTTTCAATGACACTAGGATCCTTAAATTCGTTGCATTGCAGTATCATGCTTACAGTGTAAAGGTACAATCATTGCAATACGATACTAAGCGGCGAAATCTTCCAAGAGATTGTAGGCACGAGTTGCTTTATACTTGCAGTAGCCATCGGCCTCGACTTCTCGTTTGCAAATACGTGTAAAACTTTCAATGCCTTCTGCTAAGCCGCCGCAAATTTCGATAGAGCGTACACAACGGTCAATCAGGCGATGACCGGAGTACAGTATGTTAGATTCATGACCACATTTTACATGTGCGTTTTTAATGACGGCCCTGCAGATCTTCATTAGTTCGTCTAGCTTCGTGGAGCTCGAGCACCTGGCCGAAAATCAATAGCCACACCGAAGATCGACCGGCACCTTGATATCGCACAAGTCCTAAACGGCGTTTTCCACCTCTTTATAGAATGTCGACATGCTTCATGTCCACACGTTTGTGTCATCAGTACGCTTTTACAATGCTGCCGGGTACAGCGTTCCAGTACGGATTACAACAGTCGTGGCCGCATTCGAGGGGTTTCATGCGCGGTAACATGCAAAGATTTTCCTCTAGTGAAACATGGCATTCTTTATCTGTGAGATAACCACATCTTAGAAGTCGTTTTACGCCTGCAATACATGCACTACGTAATTCAAAGCATTTGCGAGGGCACTGGTGCCCGCAGCTGAGGCTAACGTACGTGCGAACTTTACGGCATTGGGTTATGGTGCATCGGCTTGACACTATGAAGCACAAGTGACCGCGGTCTGCTGTGCATCCGCCTTTCGGACGTTTTACTTGTAACTTCTCAGCAGTTGTGGGTAATTCTTTGGTGCCATATAGTAAACAGCGCAGATGCCAACCACAATCAATAGAGATGCTACCCTGCAGTTTTGGCACTAATTTTTTCTTATAATTCACTAAGTTTTGAAAAAGTAACTATTCACGGTACATGAGAGAATTGCCGATGCAGGCAAGTTCCATTTTTGCGCGCGAGATAGTGTCTGATAAAGAACCTTACTATGCGCTCGACTTCGAAGCTGACTTTTTCTACTATTAATTTTTCCGAACTACGATACGTTTTATACCACAAATGAGCACTACATATTGAAGTTACACGATTGAAACGGAACCTATTCGTAGCAACAAACCTTGTGCGACATTTGGCCTAAGCAAAGATAGGTCCCCGTCAATATCTTATTAGCGAAAACAAATAGGAGTGCTGCAAAAGCTATCAGGAAGTTTTATTCCTGAGGGAATACTCCTGAAGGAATAAACACCTTCTTATTTAATAGGACGTTTGCCGTTGTCTTCGCCCAGCAGTATGTTTATGGAGTTCTACAAACGATGTTACTGTTTCACCATTATTCGCTTCAAACACCTCAAAGCTATCTGTTGTATGTCCGAATTGGACCAATCTCCCCAGCTGAACACACATGGGCCCAAAGAGACGAAGTCGAATTATAACTTGCTTCTATAAATGGAGCACTGAATATTTACTAACGGTCCAACTTGGGTTCTATATTGTGCAGTATCGGTATTTTTTACTGCAATAGATGCACATTCTAGTTAGGGTTAAAGGGAGGCGCAAGTCAGCTAGCGTAAATCTGGATGCATGAATAGTGTCCAGCCATTCTGAGCTACTCTGTTTCCGATTTTTTTTAACATTTTATTTGTATTACTGTTCATAGGCGCTGTTCCTAGTTCGTATGTTGGCTGTCATTTTGTCATATGATGACGGCAACCCGAGTTCAGACTCCAATGATAAAGGAAGTGCATTTTCCATAGATAATTCGTTTCGTCTTTTGCAGACGTTAAAGTCCAGTGCCATTTTTAATGTGTGCGGTCAAGACTCTATTACTGAAACGGTTGTTCGAAGGTGCTTCGTTAAGCAAAGGGACGGCACGTGTGATCTGAAAGTTACAGCTTGGTTTCAATTCCCACTTCGCATCTGTAGGTACCGCCCAGAGATGAAGGAAGATGATCAACTAACGGGCAGCTATCGTCAGACATCGTGAAAAGGCCTAGGAGACTGTACAAAACATTCGAACTCTGGGTGCACTATTCACTGCTTAGACACGGTTTCCCGTCGTCTTCTACCATATCTCTCAATACAGATCAACACACACCCCTCATTAACCATTACACAAATCGTTAGAATCTCCGACAGGTAATTTCTACGTCAGTATGAAGCCTAGATGACGAAGGATAGCTCTGGGAGATACGTCTAAAGCCTAGAAGTAAAATTAATATTTGTCCGAAAAAGAATGATTTGCGTTTGATGTAACCTAAAAGTTTTATACACTGGGATATACTTAGGACAAGTGACCCGCTCGACATAAACTTGTGAATGATCCAGTGTCATCCAGTGAACCAGGCTTATCTAACACAAAAAATGAGGTAGCCAAAGCAAAATGATCTTTTTTTATGCCGTTATCAAGTTTCACATGGTAAAAGGTCATTTAGGCTGCTTATTCCAAAATTATATATACATAGAATCAATTCGAAAACGTTAATGTACAAACTAGGGATTGGACTACACATTACATGCTTGTGAGTCAAAGGTTTTATCTAAGACGATTTAAAACAATAGTCAAATAATTTTTAAAAACATACAGAGGCTATAAGAATCGATCTCCTTGTAAGAGCCACATAAGCACTTCATATTATCGTACGACAAGGGTCTGCAAACACCTTTATCAGGATACCTGTTTATTAAATCATGAGACAAAATGATAATTGAATTAATTAATATATTAACCACAATTCATTGTTTCAAATCGGCAAAATAAAAAGTACAACCACATATTACAACCTATCTTGCGTACTGACCACTGTCATTGCAGACAATACAATTAATACAATTTTTAAACATTAATATACAACTGCAGAGGTCTGTATTAGATTAACTTGTCGTTGTCTACCACCATTTTTTTGTTACTTAGTTTTTGTTCTTATTTACTGAGATCAGCGCGCAAATTATCAAAAAACTTGAATAAATGATAAAGGTTGTGGATCTGTAGAAGTATCTTGCCTAACAATTCCTTGGTAAGAAGCAGATGGTTGATGTATGCTCTCGAAAATCCTTCGTTGCAGGTGTAACACCTGCAGTGCCCTACAATAACGCCCATATCGCTTCTGTACTTATCAACATCGTCTAGCTGTAGATAGCGTGCCTGCCCGGTAACGTTTCTCACCTACGTAACAAAAGACATTAATTAAAATTATAAAAAACGGAAATTGAAAAAAACAGATTATATAATTTCGCAAAAGTAAAATGACACTATTGATTTCTGCTGTGCCAAAGACGCATGGTCAATCCCCAATAAAAGCACATTAGAGACGATGCCCTTGCTTAGGCTGAATAAGAATGTTGAATAAGAATCTCCGTGTTGTACATAAAGGTATAGAACTTCTATTCCCTTTTGACCCAGCATGTAACATGGGTTAATTTGGTGCAATAGTTACAGACAATGATGATTCAACGTGTCGACAAATAAATATTCTTTTTCTAAAAAACTAACCATACCTCTTCAAAAGAAAATAAAAGCGCTCGGTTTTTATCAGTTTGAAGACAAGCATATGAGGAATCGAAACAGTCAACTCCTGATCGGGCCAGTTCAATGATCATTTCCGGGTTATAACAGCCGAACATAAACCGCGGTTTATTTTCAGGTAACCCTTCGATTACAACTGTAATTAAGCTCGCAATGCTTGAAAATTCAAGTTCAGCCGTCTTCTCGCCATTCATGTGGAATCCGTCCAAGATATAACCGGCAATTTTGTTTTGATCCCGTTTCATTGCGTCAGACACTGAAAATCTACGGGACACTTCGTTATATCCACCTTGTATGGACGCTAAGAGGCCACTTTGTACCATTTGTTCTTCTTTTGTTCGAATACAACTATCGAGGTAATCTGTTGAGCGCTTGACAGAATGACTTAGCCGCTTATTTGAACAGCCTTTTGGCGTGTCGCCGTCGGTTAACGCTTGATACGCTGCCGGCCGGAAGACGGCTGCAGCTTCAGTGATACTCTTAGGTGTTAACTGAATTTTGCCTCCGTCTTCAAATATGCAAACTCCTTGACGGTTGTTAAAACCCTTCTGTGTCTCCTTTAGCGGGTCCTGAATGATCTGCACAGAAGGACACCGCTCGCTGAACCCGGCGAATTTACTTATACCTTTGCCCAATGCAGCGACACTTTTGTGCATAGAATACGTTGATTGAAGAGGCACTACTAGAGGGTATGGTTGATCGATAATCCGTTCTACATTGTCCACTGTGAGGTGAGGTACTGAACCAGCTTGTGTATACAAAAGCATTGCCGGAGTCGGGATTGCGATATCGCCAAAAACAAGCGAACCCAGACGAGAGGGAGTTCCACGACTCAATGAAAATTTCATAGATTCCATGTCTTACTTTTTATTTAACATATATTACACTAAATTAGGTATGTACATACAGATATGCGAGGATATGTTTCTGCACCACACGTTTTTGTAAACCCTGAGACGTTCTACGATGCTCAGCTGATCCGCCACATGGTAATATGTGGATACTATCCTGGCGCGAAAGTTTCAAATCTCGTGGATACCATTTCTTGCTGTTCGGACTTTGCTGATAAAACATCGGACATCAAATAAGATCTAATCTTGCCATTTGTGCTCTTTCGAATGCTTTCTTTAATTAAACTAAATCATTTTAGCAGTAATGTAACCGTAAGGTGATGTTATATCACAAAAAGCATATGCTTAGCGATAGCCTTTATTGATATATTACCAGCTAAACCGAAAGCTCAGAGGACACATCTTCGGTGTCTTGGAGATTTGAACAATAATACTTCACATAACTTCAATTTTGAATGCACTTTGCGTAGATTCCTTTTTTTTTTTTTATTTTTCTTTCGATACTCCATGATGTGTTCAGCTATCTCACATATATTTCAAGTCAACAACACTTCATGGCTTCCTAAAGGAGATAAATGACTAACGCTTCGTCCTAAACACCGATCTGAAAACAAGCCTGTTTATTGAGAAATGTCTGTTGTAGCTGTTCGTCAGGAAAATATCAAAAATGCGCAGAAAATAATATTATTTCTTCTTTTTCTCTAAAGCAAGCGCAAAACGTGTCGCTAAAAAAATAGTAGTTTGTTTATGGAAAAGCCATATCTTTTATATATTTTACTTTTATTGAAATTTGAAAACAGAATTTTGCTTCGATTTGAGGAATTCACTAAACGTAGTATAAACTATTGAGTACATTCTGTAATTTATGAAGGCCTTATGATTACCTAATCAACTTTTTTTTTAATTATTTGTCTGTCAGTGTATCCACACCGCTTTTGACAAGTCTATTTAAAAATGAAAATTGTGAAATCTATTTAGGTAACCTAGAAAAGAAAATTTTGAAACCACAATACCAGTTCAGGCTTTAAGTACGAATATTGCCAAAAGACAGTTGCTTTGGCTAAACCTCTGTTAAATACAAAAATACCACCAGATAAGGCTAAATCTTGACGGTAACTCCAGGTCATACCTTAGAGTAGAGATGAACTCTAAAACGGCTGACCATATTTGGTATTCGTCGCGGGTAATTTAAGGGAGCTATATAACGTTGTATTCATACCATATGAAGGCAATACTAAAACGATTGGCCTAAATAAAAGGCCCTTCACTACCGCAGCCAGCACTTTAATTTTGGTCGTTTAACGGGGCCACTGTAGCTGCTATGCGTATATTTGCCTGTGATCTAATATAAACCTGACCCTAAAAAGGTTACTATAAATCCTATTTAGTATAAGTTAACGTTAAATTCAAAACAACGTGCCCCTTTAATGTAAAATCTAACATCTCTAATATAGTATCTACCACTAGTTAGCTGGTAAGCTGAGTAAAGATCAAAAATGAATCTTGAAGCTACATGCGTCCATTCGCCGGTTAGTACTTAAATTAAAGAGTATATTTTAGATTGTTCAGACGATTGTTATGACGCTTTTCAGCTTCTTATTTGTGCATGCTATTTTCATTAAGGTATGGTAAACATATTGCACGTACGCGGGCACAAACGAAGGATAGTTCAGGTTTATTTAGCGAAATGGAGGAGCATTCGTAAAACGTCTGATATTTATTGTACTTATAATTCAATTTAATAACATACAGAAAATGTATTTGTTATTTTTATATACAGGGCAGCACAGTGACCATTATACACACTCTATGCCCAAATATCCCTGGGTTGAGGCGGAAGTTCGCCAGCAAGACCCTGAAGATCTCGTAATGCAAGTAGAGCCATTTGTATGCGAGCTTTCACTTCAGCACATCGTTCGCCTAAAACCATATGAAAAAAAACAAAATTACTGTTAGATTATAAGCGTTTACATACTTCAGATAGAAAGTGTATCACGAAGGCGCTTATGGGTATCATTGTGTTCTCACTCGTTTGATGGGGTGGTATTACATATAACCTGGTAAGTTCTGCACAATTTGGTTTGAGTGTAGTCATGATATTTAATGGTATGCAAGACTATTCTCGATATTTTACCATTGTTCTTCAGTAGCGAAACGACGTAAATGATAACACCGACGGCTGAAAACCAATGAACTCCTTTGCACCTTTAACATCGCAGGACACGTGGAAATCGATAGTCTTGCACTAATAGATTTCTAAATAAACTATATTACCTTTATAGCGTTGCGTTATCAGAACACAACAGCAACAGTTCATTAATACAGTAGCAAAGTCAAAAGGGAACTTTATAAAATGCTTGATTTCTGCCCACACTTCCTTCGTCTCTAAATTAAGTGTCAACAGATACAAGTTTGGTAAGTAACACCGAAACATAATGGTGTCTTACTTTAGTTTTACTTGGACAAGACTTACTCATGATGTCAATTCGTTCTTTGAGGAGATTCTGCTTTTTGTCAATAAAATCGAGTGCTTCGGAATGCGTCAGCTCGGCGAAGATACCCATTCCAAGGAGGACAAACACTTTCGTGGCGTCAGGAACTTCCGCTTGGCAGAAAAAGCTACAGCCAATATCCACCTGAGGACGCGAACAAGACAGTTTTTTCGATAGTACAACGTATATGTAAGTATTTAGTTCAGATTATCAGGCGACGATACCGTTATTGGCATGAGACTTGTTCTCGTGTTATTTCATCTGGAAGAACATCTATGGTTAAACGCGATTTTGATTGCGTGGTCTTTCACCACACCGATATTCAAAATTTCCTAATTTTATTATTCGAGCTAAAATCAACCTCAGAGAGTTTCCGAACTCAGAAAAATATATAGTGCATAACATTTTGTAAAGGCTTGGGATAAAATTGAGACGAAAACCAGATAAGTAATGAAGATAAATCACTTGAATGGGCTTTTAATATTATTTGAAGTCCATAGAAGGTTATTCATAGACTTAGGTTGTTATAAATAGGTACTATCTTAATAATCGAAAATTACACACTAAGTGTTACAATTTTTTTGACCACACGCAACCATACTGAATACGTAAACTACTTGAAATATCAATTCTAAACATGACAATTGATAAACTTTCACAGCATAATACCTGCGTTCGAATCGACTTATCTTCTTTGCAGTCTTTTTGTAACCGCTCGATGGCAACTTTCAACTGAAGGTACTCGCCAGCTTGCTCGCATAATCGATTTCGTTCTTTTTCAAGTCTCTTCAGATGTTCTCTGAGCACATCATTAATGAAGTGCTCAAATTTGACCACGCGCGGATTTAACGCCATTTTGTTTCATTGGTTTTGATAATGTTATTTGTTGGCGTGAAGGTTGATGTTCGAAATAGATCTCCTTCACTCTGGTGCGAACTTCGAATCGTGGGCAGGTACATCGAACGGCCGGTGTGCAATAGTTGGCTAACCAGCCATCATCATTAAATGATTTTGCCCGATCTGCTTACTACTTTTCAGTCGTGCTGAAAATCAGTTATTTATTAATTGAGTACTCACTGAATCATATGGTTAAAATTACGAAACACTACGACTTCCAGTTGCTAGGACGAAAGCAAAATATTATGAACATGGGAAATTTGTTTGACTGCCCGGTAGAACAATGAATGCGATGTGTGATCCCAGCGTTCCATGATGTTTCTTCTCCAACACGTTGTGCTGTGCTAGCCAGTGACAATTGCCGAGTCGGAGCTGAATTCTAGCGGTTTTTTTTGTGAATATCGTGTGTTCATCGTGATATTGTATGCCAGACGCTATGAGCAAAACTTCGTGGGCAGATCGGGTTGAATTCGAGGAGGATGGCTTGCCACCACCGTCCGAGAAGATCGACGGGGACCTCAAGATTATCACCGATTACAAAGATGTGGTACGTTTCACCAAAGTACTTGTTCTATTTTATTACCTCTGTTGGCTAAAACTACGACGAGTCCAATATTAGCCATAGTTTTAATCGTATGCGTGCCACGATACGTTTTAGGCGTGCAAATTCAGTGACACCTTAACACATCCCAATAAATTTCCAATTTGAACAAAAGCCAGTGGTAAAATTTGCGCCGCTTGCTTAATAAACAAGCCGGACCCATTTGGCAAATTAACCGAGCAACAATTGTTCTCCAGTACAATAAAACAGAACGCGAATACATGTCGGAGAGTTTTATCTCGGTAATCAGTTTGTTGCACTTTATTGGTTCAGTAGTAATGCACTCAATTTTAAACAGGCTGTCTATAAAGTACTCACTCAATTATCGCTTGATGGAAACTTTTCAGTTACCTTAATTCAGTTAAAAAGACATAATACCAAGTGCAATACCCTCTAACATACTACAGTTGACAGAGTTTTTTGTTGATTTTTTCAGATTTTGGAACTTAGTATTAAATTTTTTCACGATTTAAGGCTATGAAAGTAATTCTATTTTATTACCGGAAGCTTTTGACTAAAATATGTTACCAAATATATTTCGTAGAATTTAAAAATTAGATTTTTTCGATAATGATAAAATCGACCATCTGTGTCCTATGCAACTTCCATATGAAAGATGTCGAATAGACTCGCTTTTCAGAGATATTTATTGCTTTTTCAAGGTTTTTTTTCAATCTATTTAGTCTTTTTAGTCTATTTAGTACTTTGTTTACTAAAACAAAAGTGCAATGCGTTGGTGCTCTTCATCAAACCTTACGTTCACCTGCTTTTATTCTTTTTATTCTAGTCTTGTATAGTTAGCTTGAAGGAAAGTAATCACAAGAACAGAACGATCGTAGCTTAATTCGTATCTTTGATCATGTTTTCATTAACTGAGCCACACTACTGCAGCTTCTATTACCTGAATACGGTGTTGTTTAAACATGGCTTGAAATCCATTTAATACTGATACCTGATTGTTTATGAAATATGCGGTATACTTGTAAAATTTTAAAAACTTATATTCTGGTACTTTCAATAAAAAGTTTTAGTTGTAGAAGGTTCTTATTCAAGCGGATGTTTCTTTGTAGGAGGGCAAAAAGTACAAGATTGTTCGAACGTACAAAATGGAAAAGAAGCAGGTGAGCAAAGCTGTGGCTCATCGGAAGAGTCTTGCTAAGTTTGGCGACTCGAAAAACGATCCCGCGGGACCAAATCCTGCTACAACGATGGTTGCCGAGGAAATCTTCATGCAGTTCATCTCGCTTAAGGTACTTACGCTATTGTTGGTCCTATTAATTTTAATAAATTTCGTTTGGAAGCATCATGAAGAAAGTATTCATTTGTATCTTTCATAAATATAAACTACGTTGTTCGAAATTAGCTGCTTCCAGAAATAGCGGGAGCTACTTGGCCTTCTGTATGTGTGATACGTCTGTGAACAATTCCTTTTATAGGGCGGCATAGAAGAACCTCAGGAGACAGAGGAGGACCTTGCGCAGCAGGCGAAACAACAGCTTAAATCTATCCAATGCCGTATCTGCAAAGAAGATCATTGGACAACCCAGTGTCCCTACAAGGATCGCATGCCATCTGGTGTTGGTCAGCTGGACGAGAGTAGTCGTGCAGCGGCGGCCGCCGCAAACGCCGCTTCTAAAGGAATGGACCCCACGAAAACCGACCGGTACGTACTTTTATTCGTTGCCAAATACCGCCCCTCAAATACATGTCTATATTTTTGTTGTCATGCAGCTCTTAAAATGGAGAGGAGCGAATCTAATTTACCATTGTAAGTTATTTCTTTTCAAATAATATATTATATATAAATGTAGCAAATCATAATTAAGGTCGATTATCCTAACGCCACTTAGAAAGTCACTGGCTGATGAGTGTCTACCATCTAGAACGTTCGTTATGGAGCTCTTATCCGTCACATTCACCCGATATATAATATATATGTGCATATAATTTTATGTACACTTAGTTGGCTTTCACTCGGCACCACCCATGGCTGGTTTAACAGATTTCAAGGCGGCGGGCCTGTACCTTTCTAGTCGAAGGTGTCATTACAATATTATATCGATAATTAACAAAGGCAGGATATGAACTAATTTTTCTATTTTCTTATTTCATTTCTTCTTCAGGTACGTACCACCATCTTTGCGCGACGGTGGTGGTACGCGTCGCGGCGAGACAATGGGCAACCCGCGCCAGGCCCGTGATGATAACACTGTTCGTGTGACGAATCTATCCGAGGACATCCGTGAACGAGATATCCAAGAGCTGTTTAGTCCGTTTGGCCAGATCCAACGAATCTACTTGGCTAAGGATAAGGTGACGAATAACTCAAAGGGCTTCGCATTCGTCTCATTCCTGCGCAAGGACGCCGCCCTCAGCGCCATTATGCATCTGAATGGATACGGATATGATAATCTCATTCTCTCGGTCGAAATGGCGAATAAGCCCAATAATTAGGCTAACCAATTACATTAAGCTATCAGGAGCAGCAATGACAACAAGCACAACAACAGGACAGAGAAAACGATATAAGCACAAGACACACACACAAACATTCAAACATACAGGGATATCTATTTCTACTAGAAAAAATGGAATTACAATCTCCAGAAAAAACTGACTGTAAAATGGCCAACTATCGAGCTAACGAGGATGAAAAGCAATCACGACGACTCGGACTTATGAAGATCTTCATCAATAACAACAATAAAAGTAAACAGAACTGCCGCGCACAAGTTTCACATTGACGTGGTAAGCAGTTGATCGCGTGATGATGATGATGATGATAACGTGAAGTGATTGCACCTCTCTATAGAAATGGTAAGGACTAAATAAGAAACGGCGTAGGGGAAAAACGAACAACGATGTGAACGGCGATGGAAATCGTGATGAGATAGAGCCGCTAAATATTATCTTAAGTTTTTCCGACGTCGTCAACAGACTTCTATAAGTCAACCGATAGCAAGAAGAACGACAATAATAATACAGAAAAAACAATAAAAATAAACAACAACAAATAAAGTTCTTTACGCTGAAAAAAACACTCTTATTTATTTACTGGTTTTAAGGTAAGCTAAGCTTGGAGCGTCAGAAATGATAGGCAGGTTTGAGGCACAAGTCAATGTTTGTGGGGATTTGCTGCTGCAGCATGCACTTAAACAAAACCAGAGCGTTTCATTTTAATTTGTTTCTTGAACAGTTTTTCCGTCGAGGTATTTTCGTTTTAATAGCAAAAGTTCTGCTTCTATTAAAATTAATCATTTCTGACAACGTTATGATGGTAACCATGGCGTTCGACTGAACGTATGCGAAATCGTCTCGGCCGAAGTTATTTTTTACAATTTTACGCTAGCACAGCGGTGTTTTAATGTGTACACCGGTGTTCTTAAGCGTTTGGTATGTAACAAAAATTTATGGCTCGTGATATTTTCCCTAAGTCGATAATGTAATCAGATCGCTTTCGACGTCTTCTCACATCTGCAACAGCTTCTCTTTACTTGTGGCGCTAAAAGTAGCATTGTGCCTTGGGGTCTTTATAAACCAATAATTGTCAGCGAAAGTTAAGCGACTGCATTTGATGTAAGACGTTCCTATACAGCTGTTTTCCAAGATTCAAAGAACGATGATCTAATCTAGCAGAACCAACTATGCGGCACTGTTTTAATTGTTGTAATAGATAATTTATAAATCTAAACTGAAGGAATATTACTGCTCATGTTACTTTGTGACCATGGGTTTGTTTCAATTAAACGTATTATCCAAGAAAAATACGCTCATTCCCAAAGAAAAGTGGGACTTGCCACTGGATTTTGTTATTACAGCACATTCTTGAATAAAATGCGATTACATCAGTTTTATCATAATATAAACATAAACACATAATATAAACGTACCATCTAGTAACTTCGACAAATCTGTTCTGATATACGATTAAGTGATATCGTTGTCCCTTCAACAACGGCAAATGACTAAAAATTTGAAGGGGCAGCCTTTCTCCCAAGTTAGAATGTGATCTCCTGAGCAATACCTGTTTCTATTGGTAAAACGGACGTACTTTAATTACATTTTTCTTTATTTAATCATATGTATCTCATGTGGATGCCTCAAGGGGGCTTGCGAGTTATGGTAAAAAGTGCTAAAATGGAACATATATAAGGTATCTGGTCATTATTTGGATACAAACATCGGCTTATATACTGTGCGTAAACGAGTACCGCTTTCTGGATGAAATTTTTGTATAGCTAGCCAGGAACATCTCCACATATCGTTTCTTCAATGGAAATGCGATACGGCTACAACTGAAGGCTAAATCGCTTAGGAATCGTTCTTTAAATATTTTACAAATAACTTTTTAATATAGTGTACCTCGAGGCCCTTACAAATCGAAATGTTTTATACAGTATGCAATATTTGTACGTGCAGGCTACTCCAGTCAGCTTCACAAAAATTTAGCAAATTTAACTTTGCGAGGAAGTTAAAGGTACATAAAGGCACGAAAAGCTCAACAAATATGTACAGACATAAGCCCAAAAAAAAAATTAGAGTTTATCTAATGGACCGATAAATACGCTTTTCTCAAAAATAGCCGTAGACTTCTACGTCCATTTTTTACGGATTATTAGAAAAGACTTTTTGAGCCATTCGGTGTGCCATTTGTCAAGTTTTCTTAATTAAATTTTTATCCATGTTGTCCTACGTAGATTCGTTGGAAGCCACCTGGGCATGGCAACAAGGTTAACTGACGATTTCAGGCAGTCAGGAAAATTAGAAACATCAGGGAACTTTTGTTCTGTGCAAAGACATTAAATGATAGCTGACCTTTGCTCTTATTCCTTCTGCCTCCGCCGTAATGAGTTTATCGCGGAAACACAGTGAGCGGGTTTGCGTGTGATGATACGTTGGGGTACACAAGTATGTTAAAAGCTGCAAATATGAATATGTTTATGAACAAATCTGTCAGTTGAAGATCTTTTTTATTACTATGTACAACGTCGGAAACAGGGAACTTATATACAGTAATCTAGTTCTTCGTTAAAAAGGCCATCTGATTTTCGGCAACATACATGGTAGACGCAAAAAATGATATTGTGTGTAACCTCAATAATCGGTCTAACAAAATATATTTCAGTGTATCCTCGAATACAATACAGCTAGAAACGCTACTACATAAACTCGTATGTACTAGCGCAAAGACACAAATAAAAACACATGTTGTCAGCCAACCGAGTTACTGCGTATAAATTATCTATAAAATAACTTACTTTTATTACGGACATGTAAAATATTGACTAGATAGCTATCATTTATTTTTTCGCCTCCGCTGTAGATGATTTCGCCGTTAGGTGATCAAGTTCCTCAAGAATCTTTTGATCAAACGCATATTTTTCCGCTTGTTGTTTCATCCAGTCTGGCACGCTGATGTGGCCGATTTCTGCGCAGTACTTCGCGCAATACTGTAACATGAAGTACACATGGATATTTTGGTTATTACTAGCTTTTTATGACCTAATAAATTTCCAAAACAATATGCTTTAGAACGGCTCCAACGAGTAGAAAAGTTTACAAGGATAAACAACGTGTGTCACACATCGGAATATTCTTGATATTACGTCATATACGACGCTAATAAGGAAACATTACCATGGGTGCCTACCATCGTGTTGAAATTAAATTTTAAAAGACGATAAATGATGTAGGATATTTTGAGAAATAACGGTTCGCAGCATATCGATCATCATAAAATACTGGAGGAAAATACCGATGCACATCGTATTCTCAAAAACTCTCATTAGCAAAACGTTTATGTGGATATATTAGATTCTTCTGCTTTAAAGAAAATTCGCAAGTAATTCGGCAGTACTAAATAACGCTAATTAACGCTAAAAGTTAGTGTAAACAGAAGACCCATACCAAAGCCTGGTTGAACTCTCCAGCGTGACAAGCGCGCTGAACGAAATTGAGAAGTGGGCTTGCCTCGGAAAAGCCCACAATTTCGTGTTGCCGTTCAATAAGATGTTGCACTGATATCCAAGCTTCGTCCAGTCTACTACCGTTAATAAATGTTTGGATCATATTTCCTATATCCTGTGACCGTAATAAGTGAAAGAGTTAGATAAGTAAACAAATGTTACCTTAAAACACGCTAGCAGTACAGAAATTTTCTCGTGAGCTATGATAAATATATGCTTGCAAATTCATTTTTTTCTCCTTTTCTATCACTAATAATGATACAATACCTATTTTACTATCACCTATTTCTTCGCCTACAATTTGTCACTTATTGCCTAGCCCATCGGTTACGTTGTTAGCCCAAACTACCAAGCTAACTAGTCTGCTAAATATAGACTCATATTTTTTCTTATACTTAACTGGGACCTACCTTAGCATTCATCATTATTGGCACATGAAATGTGTTCACGGATCGCTGTCGGCTCGCATTCCAGCGATCTCTTGTATGCCTGGCAATCTCGATAATTTGTTGGTGCAGTTTGTCATCTTCGGGAGTTCCAGATGATTGGAACCTAGCCGTAAGACTGAGCACAGACCCAGGGATAGCACTGTTTCGCTCATGGATCATCGATGTGACAATATCTATTATGCATTCGAAATTCAATAAAAACAGCAAATATTTAGAGGTATCCAATGAGATGGTAAATAGACACAAACAAATTAACCTAGCGTTTCAATGCTTTCACAGTTATCGTGCATTTAATAAACGTGACGGTAAAAAAGGAATGGTTTGATGTGTGCTTCGCACGGTTTGCACTTTTTCCGCAAGTAAGATATGAAGATGGCATACTATATTATACCGAGTGAAGTAACCAGAACTTATTGATAAATGCATGTAGAAACCCTCGCGTAATCTTTTTTGTCTTCTGTTTTAAATATATTCGACTAACTTGCGCGATCTTGTTTTAAAGCAGATTGTTTTTCTCATTTGAAAGGCATTGTTCTTAAATGTCTTAACAATTCTTTGGAATTATGTATACTAATTGCAGCTAAAGTGAGTATTCGTGTTGATTGCTTCTGTAACCACTAATTGTGTAGAAAAATTTATTTTTTCATAGAGGAAGTGTACCCACCTGACCACACCTGAGGCAAGTAGCGAAACGCATCATTTAGATCAATCGCCTGCAGAGTTTCAATGTAAATGCTTGTTTCCGGTATGTAAGTGTTTGGCACATACTTATTGTAAACCAACATATATCCATCAATGTCTTCAGTCTCTGCCAATAACTTGAAAAAATGATAGTAATATTTCGAGTGACGCGCGGAGCTACCAAGCAGATCGGGGTTTTTCTCTAGGAGTTCGTTCACCTGCAAAGATCATCGAGGACGAAAATAACACAAGAACTTGGTATTATTGATAAACAATCAATTTATAGACGCTTAACAGGTACATTCAATTTATAGTTTCATTGGGTGAGCCGCTGAACTGTACAGTGTATTATGTATAGCAAAGGCACCGACCTTGTAAGCAACGTCCTTGTTGAAAAGATGCTCGTTGCATACGATCATCGCCCACAGGAAAAAATCGAAATCGCGTGCCTCTTGAGGAACAAGAACCTTTTCATCAAGAAGTTCGATAATTTCTCTAAGGATGGTGCTAATTGGTCCCTTGGTCTTGCAGAAAGAACGTAGAACATACATGTAGGTCGCAAGGCTCGGTTCAATACCGAGTTTGCGCATCTCGGCAAGCGTCTTCAAAGCATAATTTTTCCCCATACGCGCATTACCAAGCCTGAAAATACATATTTATCGAATCGATGGTTATTAGCGTTAGGTCAGGGGACGGCTGATTAAATTAACTGTCAAGGACATCGTTTTAAAGCTAAAATGATTGTTTTTAGATAAACCAAAACCAAACATAGCAAGAAGGATGAATAAAAGACTAGATTAATAATGATGCGTGTTATGAATAAATAAACGCTTATCACTACTCCCTCCGCAAAGTTCGAAAAAACTTACCTGGAACAGAGCTCCAGCACATTATTGAACGTTATTAAATTTGGCTGCACTCCATTAGCCTGCATATCATGTAACAATTTCGTAACTAGCTTCCATCGGTGGTCAGCACCTTCCGCCATATACTGCACAGAGTGTATTAAACCATTATAAGCATGTAGCGAGGGCACGAGCTCCTTCAACCGCATCTCCTCGTACATAGCAAATGCTTTTTCCACGTGAATATGCTAAAAAGCAAGAACGCATACGTAAATTAACATTCGAATTCGAAAAATACAACTATGAGGCAAATTAGAATTTTTGACTGGAAATTTAGTTTGGTTCGGAAACAAAAAGACAGGATATGAAGAATTACGCAAAAAAACATGGTTAAAAAGACCACCTTTGCCAGGCCATAGATATACGCAGAATAAGCCACTGTGTCCTTGTCCTCAAGCATTTCGAATAGTAGTTCTGCCAGATTTCCATCTGTCCATGTTTTCTTAGGTAACAACTCTTTGTGACTGAAATATAGTTCTTCAAGGTAGTTTATGGTTTCAGCTTCCTTACAATTGTAGAAGGACATCAGCTGTAGTAGTAATAGAATTGTTTTTTGGGAGACCTCCACACCTAAATATGCAGCCAAGACACGCATATTGCATGTTATTATGTCGTTTCTATTGATCTTGAATACAACAATAAGCTACAATATAGTATAACTGATATTAGGAGTCGCTACTTTCAGAGTGCTTAGCATGCTGCACATGTTGGGGAATGCGTGCTATTGTATCGCTGTTTCAAAGGCATACGTAATTTTTATATTCAGAAATATCTGACTTCGCGGCCAATAGCTTTGAATAAAAAAGAGCCATGATATTACTCGGAGAATATTAAGATACAATATAATAAATAGATTCACACAGAGACGAACTAAAATATTGATTATGGTCATAAAAAAACGTATATAGGTGAGTAACACGTACATGACAGCAAGAAAACATACTCAGAAAAGTCTATTCAGATGTACCTGTCGTCTAAGCTGGCGCGAGTGATGGCTAATTAAATTCAAACGTAATTACAAGATACTGTCATTATCGAACATTGTCTTGACACACACTAACCTTTTGTATGAATACTGTTGAATACTGACTGAGCATCAATGACTCGAACATTATTTATAAAATAGAGCAGGTCCTCTTCGGTATAATCATTTTCTTCAATAAACTTTTTCTCAGGAGGGTTGAATGCTGCTATCTGAATCGTTCGTTTACACATATACAAAAATAAGCAGTTGTAGTCGTGAGACGCATTAATATCAGTAGAGGGCATTCTAAAACGAAAAATTATATATTTTTTAAAATTCGTAGGTAACTGTATCGACTCATTTTTCTTCAATTTAATCTTTTATTATTTATTATACACAGATATGTAAATATTCTCACCTTGGGGTCTGCTGGATCATACTTGAACGATTCGGGATATTTTTGCAAAAAGTACCGTGCTGTCTTTCGCCCGCTCTCCTTGGCTAAAGAAAAAGACCGTTTGTTCATGGATGAGTGTGGGATCAGGAACGGGTCATCATGGTATCGATAATGTGGGGCGGTATAATCGGGTTTCAGTGTTGAAGACAGGGCTCGGAGAATGTCTGTCGGCCCCCTATAAGCGGATGACGTTTGGGAGAAAGCAAACGGAATCTTTTTAATTGTTAGTTTTTCTTGTTTTATATTTCGGCGTACGGTCCCGTTAAGTACTTCATTGCTGTTTTATAATTGATTACAATACCCCCGTAACTAGTAGATTGTCACCCATTCGGGTAGCGGTCGGTGGTCATTGTCAAGCCGCGGGCGAAGGGATTAGAACGATTTGAATGGCGTCGAAAATGACGATAGCTTTTCGTCTTATTTGTATTTAGTGGAAACGCGTATGCCGAAATGAATAACTAAAGTGAATAAAGAACAGCAACACTATAAATTATGCGGACAACATACATGAAAAGATATGTTTAATTACGTCAAACTTCCTAGAAAGTTTCCCTTGCGTAGGATGCAATGTAAAACACGCATATAAATACATTTATTCAAACTACATGGAATCAGTTTTCTGAACATACTGTTACTAGTCTTGATTTAGTGGTACACGCACATTGTCCCAGCCTACTGCGTCGACCTTCGAAAGTGACAGAAGTTTAGAAATGTTTTACTTACCGCTGGATTCTTTTGGGAATCTCGATTTGAACCTCAGGGCTCGACGTTTTGTGAGTGGAAACCAACTGCGAAAGGCCTCGACGGGGAACACTGCTATAATGCACAACGAAAGCACATACACCCATAAAAAAAACCATAAAGACTAGACTGGATTCACTACTAGAGCACATCACATTCAAAACAGTGGGTCATATTTGGGACATAAACTTTGCAATGTGGTTTAATATTTAGCTACGCGAAATAGATATAATCGTCTTCTGTCTGGATTAAACTCAATGATTTTCCTTTCTAGACCTCTTCGAACAGAAGCTTCTACAAATACGCGCATCTAGATACTCGTCAACCTCTAACAATCAACTTTCGCGCGCGAACCAAACTTTCGCATTCGCCGATATTTGACACTCACTTAAGTCCGAGGGTAAGCACACGGTTCATTATGCTTTGATAATTAAATTCGTGTGTTAAAACAATCAGCCAGACACATCGGTGTTAGCGTTCGTCGAAACCAATATTACCAGTGTGCGCACAGACTCGTGCTCGGCGAATGGGTTGACCCAGTTGCAGACGACTCAACGTTTGTTTATTGATGTACATCGTCAGTTGGAGCTACCAGCAATTCAGGATTGCATTTAGGCATTGGACTAAATGCACAAAATATTTTAACAAAACAAGCACCATCGATTCTGTCGTTTAACATTCCTCTTGCATAAGATTAATCGAATAATGAAAGACTAATGGTGCACATTACGAACGCCCCACTTAACTTTTTTAACCAGCGTATACAAACACTAAAGGCTTACGTTGCTCATAGAGCGTGAAAGCGCTTTAAAAATCCTTTATGATTTTTTAATCTAGCAAGGAAACTATCCATTAGACTTAAACATAAGTGCGTCCTAATCTTCTTTAATTTTACTGAGACAATTACGTAAGTTATAGCGAAGCGGTCGCCACTTGGCACGTTTTTCTTAGTCTAACGAATATGAACAAGCACAGACATAAATACTTGTGTTGATAATTCGATAAGCAATGCTTAGCCTGCGTTTATAATGGATCCTTCGTAACGTTTTTAAAGGAATAAGAAATATCCACTACTGCCAAAAACAAGTGCTCTCCATTGCAATTATTATCGCCCACAATAATTACCTATATCCAATGTAAATAGCTAGATATATGCTAGTCTTTACAGAGACCTAAGAGATCTAAATGCCTACGACGTTAATTTTTTACATTAAATCACATTATATTTTTTATTTCTGAAGGTTGTTTTAAGTTGTCTCTTTGTGAAAATGTCTGTACTCTACAGTATCCAAGCGATATTGAAGGTTCTAAAACGGGCCTTCACAGTGTTTTTGATTATATTAAAACGTATTTTAAAAAGAGGCTAAAATCGCGGTAACCTTGTTAGCGTACATAACGGGCCATGCGCTAAACAAAAGTATGATGTACAATATTGGCGTCTGCCACTTCCGATGGCTGAAGCAAAAAGTCAGTTCTAGGAGTGTTTCTTCAAACTGTTTTTAAGTATGTCATTTCGAAGGAGATATTAACTAACCTTAGCAGCATTAGGGAGCATGTCTTGGTCTCAGGAAATGTGGCATCATCCAGAAACATATTTCACAAATCTATCCTGTACACGTTGAAGCAAAGTTATGTTTTTTCTTATATCGTAGGGCATTCACATAGGGGCACAATATGTCAGTTGGGGTGAAACCAAAGAATCATATGATCTGAAGTTGTTGTGCATATCTTGCCCTGAAAAAAACCCTGAGAATTGAGTTAATGATGTGGGAGACAGTTTTAGTTCCGTATGCGACGCGACATCAGAATCTTACCTGCCTGTTAAACGTAACTCTCAGATGTTTCTAGGCAACTTCTTAGGTAGCCTGCTAACCTAAGTTGCATGCCTTGTTAGGATAGTACATTTCAGGTCTAGTATCTCTGCGCGATGTGCCTCACGCCAAGTAAAAAAAAGTGGTCCGTGGATTTCCGAACTTCCAATGTGTTTGTAATATCGCGAATTATCCTCGTATATAACTCCTAATTGTGGGAGTCGCACACGTAGATATTATACGAAGACCGCATGCAGAACAGGGCCTAGACGTGTATTTTGAAGCACCAGGGATGGCCTGCCGGTTTGGGCAAACACGACCACTGAACTTAGCTTGAGGGATGGTAGCGTAATGCAACAAAACTGTCTCCACGGTTTCATCTAGTGTAGAACGTACGCTACGCAGTCGTAGCCTATTTAATCTGAACTTTGCTCAGATAATTCTTTCTTGGCAGTCGCTATTCGCTACATGTATGCAGAAAGCAGATACGAAAATCTAAAGGACAAAGGTAATTATTATTTCAAATGGGTGTAGTTTTGCACTCATATTTCACCTATGCACCAATAATTGTGTTATGTATATCTCTACTTCAGTAGTAAATAAAAGCTGCAATAGATACGAGTGTTTACTTTTCAAAACCTCGTTTTTATATGCTGCATTCTCACATTTCGGCAGGCGTTTGTGGCTTTCTCGTTTTCGATCAGCAGCACTGAACTAAGATTTAGCGGCATGAAATAGACATTTTCGTGATCCTTTATGCTTACATTGATGTAATAAAACATTATACAAGTTCCCGCTTGCCTTTAATCATAAATGTGCCCCTGGATTGAAA
The DNA here is from genome assembly GCF_002532875.2 of Varroa jacobsoni. Classification (NCBI taxonomy): domain Eukaryota; kingdom Metazoa; phylum Arthropoda; class Arachnida; order Mesostigmata; family Varroidae; genus Varroa; species Varroa jacobsoni. Next base: position 66,608 of record NW_019214381.1, on the reverse strand, counting down.
CGACAAAAAATAAGGCTTCAAGTCGCAGCTGATGATAGTGCCAATGCGCAAGTAAATCTGATAGCTATAGAATAGGATCTATTTTATAATTTATTATAATAAATATACAAACTGCTAAAAATATATATATTGGGGTTTATGGACACAGAATTTTTAGAATGAAGATACCCCAACAAAGGTTAGGTTATTTTTACTATATGTCAAAAGCTGCACTTGATAACACTTTGTGATATGAATTGACCAGCTGCAAAATAATTAATTTGGATAATCCCTCTCTATCCCTATAATATCCCTCTCTCAAAGATTACGGATTTACCTCGAATTTGGACCGTGTGTTTTACAAAAATGATGTTTAATTAACATGTTTCTAATTTTGTTGCTTCGATATGAGCTTGCCGTTTCTTATTTTAAAAGGTTTTATAATAGCTCAAAATAATAGTTGTATAATAACAGTCCCAGCATTGTGGCCGTTGGCTGCTGAAATGTTACCTAGTTCACAGACGGCGCTGTTACTCCTACGTGGCAGGCTTTTCATAGTTCAAATCGGACCTACTTTTTAATGAATGTATGTGTTGCAACATTAATAATTATCATATCCGTTGCAAATGTTTCCAATAGCCAGATATTATATTGTAACAAACAATTGTCAGTTACTAAGTTGTATCATCGTACATCAAAAGTATGTAGTTTACTGTAATCAATGTTATTTTTGATTCTATTTAAGGTATCTAAAATTTGATAGCATCGCTTTGTGCATCTACCTCTCATCTGACTCGTTCAGGACTAGATGCCATTTACTCCCAAAATCAGCGGTTCACTCATCTAACGCATCATGGGTGTCCCTCGCGTACATAGATACTGGTGGAAGCAACACGTCATTCTCCGAAGGCCCTGCTGTGCCTTTCTTTCACAGCAGTATTGGTCATAGTGGACGATTTGTTTTTATTTGGATATTGTTGTCATCTGAACAGACGAGTACTTGGCAAGACCAACTTGATCACTTGTCCCGTACCATTCCATTCCGGTAACAATTTCTGTCTACGGGTTTTATAACAACCCGCGTAACTGTATCAACTCGGTTAGCTAGTTGTACTTTTGTAACATTGTGACCAGCGTTGCCTCCAAGTCGCACATTTCGAGATGCTCATCTGTGCTCCAGCCACCTAGCCGTTATCCCCACACCCCATCATCGACTCATATAGCCAATTTACTTTTCCGCTACAAATACAACTACTGAAACACCGATAGCTTGGATGAATTGTATTACTACGACGTCATATATTCGGCCGCATACAACAATATTATGCCGTGAGTGCTTGTTTTTTTTCTATTACATTTCAGTAGCTTTCTTTTTTTTCTGTATATCTCATACCTTTACTACAAATTATTCCGTCTCGCTGTTGTTCAACTGCTTGGAAGTGCTCTTTTTCTACAGCGATACTTGGTCCCTACGTTGAATAGACAGACATTTAATGTACATCACCCTCGGTTCGGAAGCCATGTTCTGCCTGGCCCGCAACAAAGATGTCAATAAACCAAAAAAACTTCTGTCTGAAAGTCGTATCACCACACAAACCGACTGCCCCGTTAACTATTCAACGTTGCCGCTATCACAGGCGACGCGGCGTCGACGAGTGCGCTTTGTATTCTTTTCGGTTTTCCATCTTGCCTTATTATGATTATTATTGCTGCCGTCGTTCCACGCAAAATCTGACTGGAGATACCGTTGGCTATTTTCCATTTTCCAGTCTGATTTTTTCCTTTATCATTCAAGCGTGTGACGTTGCCGTTCGAAGTGGAGAGGCGATTTCGGTCGATCTGGCTGGCAACTGGCTGGCGAGATGAAAATATCGTGGCGCCATGTCTTGTTTCGCTAGTCAGGGCCAACTAGGCGTTAGGCGATTGTCTGACTAACACGTCTAGTCACCCGCTTATGATGATATGGCCGGCGATGTTGGTGGTGAGCTGATCGTGCCATTGCAGTCCTAGCATGCACAAGCATTGAACGACGTTCGCAAGTTCTATCAATAGCAGCAGCAGCAGCAGCAGCAGCCACCTCTAGCGGCATCTGTGGGAAGTGCAGTTTTAATCTGTCTGCGGCTGTACAATATAGCAGACAAACAGATACACCAATGAAAACAGGAAATGGCTGTTAGCGTCTCGGCATGCGGCGCTGGAAGCAGTGATAAAATTACTGAGTTGCGTTGAAAGCTACTATCGACCTGATAAAAAGGTATTTTCAGCTGTCTCTCTTGTAATGAACGATAGAGGAAACGCGCTGAGTGAAGAACAACTCGCGTAACTGAGTGAGTGAGAGAGTAAACGAGCGAGAAAGTGAGAATCCGCATGCATTCATGTGGGCCTTCGTTCGTTACGTGTATGGCAATTTGAACCTTCACATTTCCAAAGATATAAAAAAGTTGCGGTGATACAGGTCAAACGAGAGATAGTAGCACAAATCACAAATGTAACAACGGCAGCAACCGCGGTTTAACCAGTAGCTGAATTTGCCGGCGACTTTAGGTTAGTGTGACCTACGTGCTAGGGGTCAACGGAGCCGTCGATTCGATTTTATCATCAGTCGTACAATCGTCAACTGAAAGGTCGCTGCAATCGACGGCAGAATGAAGTGAGCCTCACACGCACTGTACAGGCAATCCGTATAAGTTCCAATTCAGGGTATACCCGAACGCGATATAACTTAATTGGATTAGATTGGTGAGTGAGAAATAATCCTTTACTTTTGAAACGATCGAAAAAAATTGCTAACGGTGAAAAACAACGATATCGTCAGTAAAAAAAGTAGCGATCAAGTGGATTAGTGAAATTTGCCGAATGGTGTTTTCTGCTGCTGGGACTTCTAGAGAACCTCCGCTTTCGACGTCGTCATAATCGATACACGCGGCAGACGATTACAGCGCTAAAAATTCGGTAGCTTGGGCCAAGAGTTTAGCAGAAGTTTTTTTTATGGTATCTGAGGAAGTGGAAGCGACTACTTGGTTATTTGCTGGTGTCAGTGGATTCGCATTATACTGGTGACACCTTTCACAGAGATTCCTGTTCAAGCCGACGCAAGTGATACCAGCAAAAATGAATTTGATGTATGACAGGTTTGTGTGAATGATCAGGGGTCAATTGCTGTACGATGACCACGAATAGTTTTTCAGTGTTAAGCGGCGTTTTATTTTTCGAAGGTATACTAAAGTAAAAGTTTTGCATCGTTCACGAGGCCAACATAGTCGGATTTTTAGATTAAGGTTTTTCGTAACACACGTACTTATCCTACTAATAATGTGTTCGTAGTGGCCTGCAGGCAGTTCGAAAAAGCTCGGTATCATCATCATGCTCATGAGAAATGTGCGTTAGAAATCGGAGGCCGATAATACTCAGCTTACGAATTGCCAACACCATTTCATGTTTCCACGTCTAACTCGTCCCCACGAAGTGGGACTATCACGGAGATCATTTTTTATACGTAAAGTTTTCTCTAGCTGCAAATTCTATTATTTGCAGTCGAAGAAAGCTTGTTTTTTTTTTGGAGGGAAATTAATGTGTATAGGTCCTGTGTAAAAATGTTACCAACAACTTACGCGTATTATTGAAAGAACATTTCGCGATACAATAATCGCGTCTCCAAAGTAGTATTTGCTGACATAATCTAGAATTGACTCAATGAAACCAAGGCACGCTATTAACAATTAGGTAGGACAATTTTCTTCTCAAAACTTCCTACCAAGTCGTTTCATTGGGTCTAATGTAATACAGTAGTAACTATTAGTGCCTGTTAGATAGTCACTTGCCAACGTAACTTAACGTCCCTTGAAAAACGTCTGCCTCAGGGGCCTTTTTTATGGATGCATTTAAATAATTTCTTTGTTATACCTGCTGTAGTCTGTTACGTGTTTTACGTCCCATATAATCTGATAATAAACATGAAGTTCTGGAATTATATTTACACAAAACTTCAGGCTGGTTTCAGGTCGTTACTGTGCCATATCTTAGTGCTATCTATGACGTTTAGTTAGGCAGGTTATTATTACTAAAATAAATGATCATTAGCAGTTCGTAACGAAATTTTCAACAGTACGCTACTAAGGTAACAAAATACCGTTGCTTAAAAAATCTAATGTTTTACCCGATAAGTTGGCCAATATGGCGCAAATATTGCTACTACAATCAGGATAGGTGCTCATAATTGAGGCCGATTGTCTAATACAAATCAGTGGCAATCCTCAGCCTTGGCCTGTTTAAAGAGGGCACGTATCGTTCAGTTAAATGATATTGAATAAAATAAAAAACCCGAAATATTGTTTTCGATCGCGTGTAGATATAACGATACAACGTTAGGGGAGAGGTGCAACTGGATGGGTCTGTGCGAAAAATTTAGAATGACCTTGGCCATTCATTGCGCGACAGTAAATGCGCCGCATCGATTTTCCGGGACAATACGTGTTGTTTCATATTTAAACTCACGCTGAAATTGCGGAGTTTTAGCGAGTTGGTAGAAATTAGTTATCTGAGTTTATCGGGCAGCTTAATTTCTATCATACTTCGATTCGTATACATATTTAATTCCTGCCAAGATCACTGGTGATTTTCCACGGCGCAGTTACTCGACGAATTCAAGATCTGTTATATTAGACAGAGATTGGTATCAGAGGCGTTCTGTGGTGATCGGTCATTTCTACAGAGAGAGCAGTAGGTAAAATGACAATATTCGATAATAATGATGGCATGTAAAAGAGAAAATTATCTAAGCGAGTCGGACGTGACGGGGTATGGCAGTATTTTGTCGTCGAACGGCAAAACTAGATTATTCTTTTGGAATAAATTATTACTAAAACTAGAGTTTTATAACAAGGAAAGGGACGTCTAGTGAACGTTCGAGAACTCCGGTCAGGTGCACTGAATATCTGACGGTATCGGTAGTGAGTTAAATGTCCGTCCCAAGAGGGCACGCTACGATATGGACACATTTGTTTTTTGAAATCGATTTTTAGAGTCCCTTAGATGGTCCCTTAGACTTTGCCTGTCGCGTTGTTGACTTGTTCGAACAATGATGCTTGGCTCAAAGGCGCTACTGTCGATAGCGTCGGCATTTGCAAAGTTGCCTGCTCAAGCTCTAGAGGACAAAAATATTGTAATGATAATCACTGCACAATTATCCCTGTGAAGTTATGTAAGATGCGATCGATGAATGTCGAATGAAGATAGGGGCCTAACTTGTGACACAGCTATTTATGATCCGCAAAGTATTGGTTGGATAATTGGCTGTTAATAGTTGTCATATATCTCAAACTGTTATCTTCGCCAACTTATCACGGCTAATGCTACACGGTGCGATAATAACGAAAGACATTAATAACATTATAATTGCGGTAACAAAGTATTACATATTTTGTGCATAGATGTTTCGTGCACCTTTAACGGCAATCAGATTTTATAGTAAATTAAGAAGCTTGGTGACAAACAGATACAGAGTACACGGGTATTCGATTTCGTAGCAGCCCAGTACACAGCTAGATTTTTAGAATTGAACGAAGGGGGTATTGTAGATAATAGGTATTGCATGGCCCTCAGAACCGCGCCTAAACTATTTTTATTGCGTTGGAAGACGCCAGAAATCGCCGCCAAAAATCCCTCATACAACCTGTATGAAAATTTTTCCTGTGAAGGTCATGAGAGTACTCTACTGTAGCCCCGATATGAATTGTAGTGACGACGAAACTAGGGTGTGAGGCTCCTTTCAACTTTGCACTCTCGGGATAAATATGAAATGTAGATGTACGCTAAAAAAAAAACTTTAGATTGTAGGATGATGCAGCAGAGCTATTCAATTAAGCTGAATGTTAGATAAGGTCAAAAGCCTACCTTTCAATTGGAGAACTTAAGTTTAAAAGCGTTTAGATACCAGCAATTTTAATCATTATTAATAGCTAGGGAACTAGATAGATTGTATTGTGCCACTGGATAATAGGTGATGAAGACTCAGTGCTGCATATGGAATTGATATATGGTTAACTTGGGATTGAAATAAATTCATAATCAACCTGGCAACTGCTTACTATATCGTGACCCATCTGATTCCATGGAACCCATGAGTTGAGGCAATTATAAACGCGCGCTGTAGTGTAAGCGTCCGGTTATCCATTGCTGTATAATAATCATTGTGAACGACTTCACTTACAAATTTTGGGCAACGTTTTTATTATCCGCTACGTGCTTCGGGTCTTTATTTTGTGTAATAGAACTCTTGAAGAAAGAAAGTTAAGTTCTTTGTGTTCTAAGACCCCCGAATAGATATTCGATCTGATCAATCGCGTCCCCTAGCAATAATCGGTGTCGAACTCATCTGTGTGACTTTCTTGTATTGGGAGTAAATTTAATGGCTAATTTATAACTGTAGTTACAGTAGTTTTTTAGGGATTATACGCACGTTGTTACTAGGTGTTGTACGTTCTTCCACAGACTGTTGTTCCTTCAAGCCTGAAGTGCAAGTGACTCATCAAACGAAGGCACATTAATTTCCATAAAAGCGCCATAATGTCACGTTATTAACATACATTATAAGTTTAACATCCGCTACCGCCATCAGGCATTTGGCTCTCAGCACGAAACGGTCTGTCTATGCCTGGCTTCGAACCCAGACCACATCGTGTCCGTCCAGTTAGCAGGCAAATACGTTACGTACTACGCTATCACAGGGACAATACACGTTACTAATTTACACCTTGGGTATCGTGAACCCTTCATCGATGAGATGGGGGGGGGGGGGTGCTGATAGCAAACTGTATGCTACACCCTTGTTATGTGTTGTATTGGATAATGGGTAAAGAAAAAGATTTGATTGCTAAGACCTTCTTACGGTTGATAGATCAGGGCGGTTTTATCTTCCCACTATGCAAACAAAGACAGTGCTATTAACAACTTCAGATACCAATATCCGTATCATATGTAATGTAGTCCGTATAGTAATTCCTGTTAGCATGCTATACGCAAACTTGGGCCACATCCTTTGTATGAGGACGGTAATATGCAGTTTGTGTATTGGGCAACATACAGGGCAGATGAAGATACAAAACTAGCAACGATACTTGTTCGAAATCAACTGGATTCGTCAATGTAATGCTAAATTTAAAGATAAATTGGTCGAGGTCTCATCGGATGTAATTACAATCTAGGGATCACTGAATTACACTAAGAAAATAATGTTTATCTAAAGATGCATAGGATATTTTACGGTACGAGTATTATTAACGCAAGCGTTCACTTAGGAACTGACCAACCTGACCCAGATGCTAGCACTACTAGGACGTGTCTTTCTGAGTTGTTACAAATTACCCATGATGAATTTCATATAAGTTAATATTGAGAGGTAAGGTACTAGTTAGCCAATATTCGAATCTGCCACTTTCTGATTTCCTATATCCTTGGGAGATCCAGCTAATATTTTTGTGAATGTACAAAATGTTGACAATCTCGTCCGTATGTTAAGCGTTCAGTGATAGCACACCGTGTTGCACTACACCATTTTTTTGTTACCATAGTTCTTCATTGAATATCAGTTAAATTATTTAATATAGAAGAGGAATGTCTGTCAACTTTCGGTGTTCACTAGAGACGTTTTTCCAGGGTACGATAATCAAACGCCTTATCGGCTTGTTTTCCATCCCACTATTGTAGATTGTAGCGAATATTAAGTAACGAATTCCTATCAGTTGTTTTGCTTTTCTAGCAGTTGAAATTGATAGTCTCGTTTGCGATTGATGCTTAAGGCGCTCCAGGCAGCCACCATGAAGTACGGACTATAGTAGAACAATGAAAATGCCGGCCACAGACCGAAAAGTATGCCGTACAAGAGTGTCAGTAATAGTACATATCCGTACCATGGGAGCGTGCAGGCAAGGAAATTGGGCAGAGAAGTGCGTGTTTAGGATATAACTTGGTCAAGGTCATATTGCAGTTGATGGTAAGAAGTGGAACAAGTTGGGCATTAGTGTTGTCGGATTGTTATCTAGAATAGCAGCGATCTCAGGCAGTCTCACCCCTCTGTCAATATATTGCCGACATAGATTCGTTGACACGGTTGTTAGGGCCACGAGCAAAAAGTTGGTTCATCTGCTTGGGCGGCCGTTATTGTTGTCGCTTGAATCGTTAGCTTATGTGTGAACCAAGTCCCGTGCATATGCCAGCATCTTGGCAGGGCATTTTGCCATTGGGCGTGCAGTAAAGCCAGAGCAATCTATTGCTCCCTGTGAGCAACTGATACAAGTGGAAGCCTACTACTACACCAAGATCCACAACAGAAATCACCTACTCTGTTATTAAATATTAAAACTGTTGGTGCGTGTCATTTTGTGTCCCGTTTCCCCGCGATATTCTTTTTTGTTTTGCTAGCTTGTTATTGTATGTACTAAGTTATACGAACAGATCGTTACTAAAAATAAGGCTGGTATTTTTTGACTTTGGCTTACTGTGAAAAGGGAGGACAAAAAGAAATTAAAGAACATAACTTTCAACACCAAATAGCAGAGGCCGTTGTAAGTTGTAATTATACAGATTGATTCCTCTTTAATATCGTTGTGCAACGATGACAGAATTGAACTTTTGTCTATATGAGGGGTGTGGTATTTGAGGTGACAGCTTTTGATCTCATTAGCTATAGCGTAATAGTGAAATTGAACGTTGTTATTCTCTGTTAGACCTTTGATGAGCCTTCCAAACTCCTTTTGTACAATGTGCGTTCTGAAAACCTTTTGTCTTGTAAGGTACCTTTTTTTTGATTCCAAAAGGCAGCTTCACAATACTCTTCTGTGATTTATTACTTATGGAAAATATTGTATCTTTCTCATTTGATTAATACTGGGAAGGACTCACAATAGTTATCGGACGTGAATTTCATTACGATCTGTGAATTTTTGGCAAGTCCTTGCATCTTATGGGCGGAAATTAAATCTAGCAGTTGTTTTGAATAAACAGATTTTTTTGAATAGATAAACTTTTGTGGTTGATAATCTTTGATAAAGATTATATAATAAATAAAGTTCATAAATGAATACAGATCAGGTGCTAGAGGACCAGCTATTAAAGCAGAAAGGCCCTGTGTAAAAAAGCATTTATAAGTTAATGGTGAAGTGAGTTTCGGAAGAAGTGTGCTGTACCGTGACCTTTCTGTAGTACGCTATTTTGATGCCCCGCGTTGTAAATTCAATGTCTATTTACCGTTATATAGGAATTAGCCGTAGGCGGTTCATATGTTGGACCAGCTTTGGTTTAACATAGTGAACTACTCTAAGGGATGACGACATATTCTAAAAAGGAGTAATCTTCGGCTGTCTCTGAAAGCGCAGCTAGTGGATAGTGATCAGAGTAGGGCTCCTACTTCATACTAAGAGCGTACGCGTCCTCCTACATATTCCTAGATCCGTTAACTGGAAGAGGTCTCTAATGTGGGTCGAATGTGCGTGTGTTATAAACCGAAGCCGAGCTTTTCTTTGTTTTTCCTTTCTCTCCGGCTTTCGAGCTACTATCTGTTAGCCTACCTGAAGTCAGAGGGATACATGAAATTGTTTTCACGACAGTGTTCTTGTGGACAAGGGGAAACTAGTTCCGTAGTGTTTGCCGTGAACATTTCGAACATTTTACCATTAATCGTTTGTAAAGGAATAGATATTATGTTACGTTCGGTTACATAGACGGTTACAGATCGGTTACATAGACCTAAGTTTGTTCCAGCTTTTCATGCACAATGTAATTCCACTAACACTACTCAATACGCTCTGCACAAGTTGGTGGTACCGTTTCACCAACTAAGTTGTAAACACTAATTTAATAATTTATTTAAAATTATATACCTGTTTAACACAGGCGTTATGTGGGTTGTTAGACCTCACGGACGCTAGCTCTAAACACCTAGTTACTCCACAAATTCCGGGTGTCTATCAGTATAGCTAGCTAAAGTATCTACCTCGTTTTGTCTATGTATAATGCCTGTGTTACTATAAGAAAGTTCAAATACTGTTCATTTGCTTACAGTTCGCTAAGCAAACTGGCGGTGGGTCTACCTTCAGATGGTATTGTTTTAGACAACAGAACATCGACGGGACTCTCGCAACGTGATTTCAGCCAGTCCAGTTGTATAAAGGGTGACACGGCTCAAAAAAAGAGCATCATCATGTCGTTTCTCAAAGAAAGCACTTTGATGCACATGATTCTGGTAGGAACTTACCTCACACTTGGGCTATTTATCAATGTGGTACAGGCTGTCGCATACTGTTTTATTCGGCCAGTGAACGCGCGTTTCTACAGGAATCTTAACGGATACCTCACCTATGCACACTGGAACCGTAAGTATAAGTCTTCAGTTTCCGGAATAGAAGTAATAGCTGTAATCCCTTTACGGATCATCTATGTGCTTTGAAATCAACAATAGCGTACTTGATTACGCGCTTAAGTAGGTACATTGGCCTTAGTGTGTCCGAACGAAATCATTAAACCTTTGTGTTGCTGTCTATAGCTGTCACAACGTTGGGGTTCTGGTGGAGCGGGTCGCAGTGTCGTGTATGGTGTCAAGACGAGGAGACGGCGCGTTCGTTTGGCAAGAACCACGCCCTCTTGCTGATGAATCACACGTATGAGGTTGACTTTCTTTACTGCTGGATGCTGTTCGATATGCTAGACGTACTGGGATCAAGCAAAGCCGTAGTGAAGAAGATGCTCGCGTACGTACCGATCATCGGCTGGAACTGTGTTTTTGGTGACCAGATCTTTCTCGAACGCAACTGGGAGAAGGATCGTGAGACACTGTTGAGCAAACTCGATACTTTACTGAAGTATGAGGATACTATGATTCTGACGATGTTTTCAGAAGGCACGAGATTTACGGAAGCGAAACATCAAATGTCGCTTAAGTTTGCAAAGGAACATGAACTTCCAATTCTGAAACATCATCTTTTGCCGCGGCCTAAGGGATTCGTTCTCTGCGCTCAGCATTTCCATAATAAATGTAAGCATTGTAGCATTGAAACAAAATAAACCGTGCAATCGGGTGATTGGCTACAACAACGACTAATCACGTGGTGATATTTTACAGTGGACTATCTGTATGATGTGGAAATCGCCATGCCGAAAAATCAAAACAATCCAGCTAGCATCAGCACAATTCTTCGAGGAAAGCCAATTATAGCAGATATGTACGTAAGAAGATTTGCCTTCAAGGATCTGCCCACCGACGACGAGAAGCTTAAGGCCTTTCTGTACAGACTGTACCAGGAGAAAGACGATATTATGGAGTACTACCTGACACATAATTATACCTTTCCTAAAGGTCAGTGGATCGAATCTGTGAACTGGTCTTGGTTTTGTTAAGCGAACAGTGTTAGACGAAATAAAAGGTAGAATCTTAACGAAAACTAGATGAACCTGGGTAATTGTTTTTCAATATTAGAGGTATGTGTTTTAGAAAAGTGTGTTGTTAGTAAGCTTTCTTCCAATTGCCAGACTTACTGCTGACATTTAATATCCGAACCCTATTTTAGCTATACCGTGCTTACATTTATAGGTGTTACTGTAAATCGTTCCAATATCATTATCGCTTTAATGGTACACTTTGCAGGTTGTGTACGAATGTCTATTAGTCGACCGCCGCACCGAGCGACAATCTATCTGACGCTGTTGGGGGGTTTCGCGGGTAGTTTTCTCTATTGGGCAGTGAATGCCTTTTATCTTGCACCCTCATTCCCGCAAATGGTCACCGTATCTTCTATCGTCGCCATCTGTAGGTCTAGTATATTAGATTCAATTTGATCTACTACTGTT